>NC_057814.1:136223078-136231017 GCF_018294505.1 Triticum aestivum | reverse complement strand
GGGTACGGCCCGAAGTCGGTTCGTTTTTTTAATTATTCCGCGCAGAAAAACGAATAAAAGAAATACTAAACGGACTCCAAAAATCCTGAAATAAATTTTCCCCGTCATCTAAAAATCTACCGGACAAGGTGAATATTTATTTGGGACTCTAATGCAATTTTGAAAAACGCATATTTTTCCTAATTCAAATAAAATAGCGATAAAACTCTGAATAAAATTCTTATTTGATTTTAATATTAAATCTCCGATATTTCTTTATTTTGAGGAAGTCATTTTATCCTCTCTCTTTTATTTTTATAAAAGAAATATTCAAAGAGAAAATAATTAAAATCGAAAGATCCTCTTTTCAAAATTCGAGAAAAACTCGAATATGAAAATAATGAAATCCCCAACTCTCTCGGTGGGTCCTTGAGTTGCGTAGAATTTCTAGGATCAAACCAAAATGCAATAAATATGGTATGCAATGATGATCTAATGTATAACATTCAAAATTGAAAATTTGGGATGTTACAAACCTACCCCCCTTAAGATGAATCTCGCCCTCGAGATTCGGGTTGGCTAGAAAATAGGTGAGAGTGATCCTTCCGTAGGTCTTCCTCTCGTTCCCAGGTGGCTTCATCTTCGGTATGGTGACTCGACTGAACTTTGCAGAACTTGATTACTTTGCTGTGTGTGACTCGGCTGGCAAACTCGAGAATCTTGAATGGCTTCTCCTCGTAGGTCAAATCACTATCCAACTGTATCGCTTCCAGCGGCACTGTATCTCTCAGAGGAATATCAGCCATCTCTGCATGGCACTTCTTCAACTGAGAAACATGGAATACATCGTGAACTCCTGACAATCCTTCAGGTAATTCCAACTTGTAAGCAACTTCTCCCATACGTTCCAAAACTTGGTATGGTCCCACAAAACGTGGTGCTAACATTCCCTTAACTCCAAAGCGCTTCACTCCTCGAAGTGGGGATACACGAAGATACACTCTGTCTCCGACTTCGTAAACTGTCTCCTTGCGCTTAGAATCCGCATAACTCTTCTGCCTGGACTGGGCTACCTTGAGTCTTTCGCGAATCAGCTTAACCTTCTCTTCAGACTCTTTAATCAAATCTGGTCCAAACAAATGGCGGTCTCCAACTTCATCCCACAACAACGGTGTCCTGCACCTCCTTCCGTACAAAGCTTCAAAAGGGGCCATCTTCAAACTGGCTTGATAACTGTTGTTGTAAGAGAACTCTGTGTAAGGCAAATTATCGTCCCAACTAGATCCATAGTCTAGCGCACAAGCTGTCAACATGTCCTCCAGAATCTGATTGACTCTCTCAGTCTGTCCATCCGTCTGCGGGTGAAAAGCTGTACTGAACTCTAGCCTGGTTCAAAAAGTTTCATGCAACTGATTCCAAAACTTTGAGGTAAACTGGGTTCCTCTATCTGATTCAATGGTCCTTGGAACTCCATGTAGACATACGATCCTGGTCATGTATATCTTTGCCAACTTAGCATTGGTGTAAGTGGTCTTCACTAGGATGAAATGAGCTACTTTCGTCAAACGATCGACTACAACCCATATCGAGTCATAGCCTGAACGAGTCCTGGGCAATCCCGTGATAAAATCCATGCCTAGCTTGTCCCACTTCCATTCGGGTATCGGCAATGGTTGTAGCAATCCTGCTGGCTTCTGATGCTCTGCCTTCACTCTCTGACATACATCACAAACTGCTACATACTCTGCAATATCCTTCTTCATTCCGGTCCACCAGAAACTATCCTTCAAATCCAGATACATCTTGGTATTTCCTGGGTGGATCGAATATGGCGAATCATGGGCCTCTTGGAGAATCAACTTTCTGATTTCCGGATCATTTGGCACATATACGCGGTCCTCAAACCATAAGGTATCATGCTCATCCTCACGAAATCCTTTAGCTTTTCCTTTGCTCATTCTTTCCTTTATATCGGCAATCTCCTTGTTCGTCTTCTGAGCTTCTCTGATCTTATACATCAATGTAGATTGTATCTCCAAAGCTGCTACATAACCTCTCGGAACAATTTCCAAACATAGCTCGCGAAGGTCATCTGCCAACTCCTTGGGTAATCCGCCGGTCATGAGTGTATTGACATGACTTTTGCGGCTCAACGCATTGGCTACTACGTTAGCCTTTCCAGGATGATAATGCAACCTCATGTCATAATCCTTAATGAGTTCCAACCATCTCCTCTGCCTGAGATTCAACTCTTTCTGCGTGAAGATATGCTTCAAACTCTTATGATCCGTGTATACCTCACAATGGTTTCCGATGAGAAAATGTCTCCAAGTCTTCAACGCGTGCACTACGGCTGCTAACTCCAAATCATGCGTAGCATAATTTAACTCATGGGGTTTAAGCCGTTGTGAGGCATATGAAACAACTCTTCCCTCCTGCATAAGTACGGCTCCAAGTCCTCGACGTGATGCGTCGCAATACACTTCATAATCCTTGCGTTGATCTGGCAGAATCAGCACTGGTGATGTAACCAAGCGTTTCTTTAACTCCTGAAAACTGGCCTCACATTCCTCAGTCCATTTGAACTTGGTGTCCTTCTTTAACAACTCCGTCATAGGCTTTGCATTCTTTGAGAAATTCTCAATGAACCTCCGATAGTATCCTGCGAATCCAAGAAAACTCCGGATCTCTCCAACTGACGTGGGTGCTTCCCAATTTGTCACAGTGACAACTTTGGTGGGGTCTACCGCTATTCCTTCTCCGGATATAACATGTCCAAGAAATCCAACTTCCTTCAACCAAAACTCACACTTGCTGAACTTGGCGTATAGCTGATGTTCTCTAAGCTTCCCAAGTACTAAACGCAAATGCTCTTTATGCTCCTCTTCATTCTTCGAGTAGACCAGAATATCATCAATGAACACCACAACGAACTTATCCAAAAACTCCATAAACACCTTGTTCATCATGTTCATAAAATAGGCAGGTGCGTTAGTTAGACCGAATGACATAACAGTATACTCATATAGCCCGTACCTCGTGGTAAAAGCTGTCTTAGGTATATCCTGCTCTCAAATCTTCAACTGGTGGTACCCTGATCGCAGATCGATTTTGGAAAACACCTTAGCTCCTTGAAGCTGGTCAAACAAATCATTGATCATTGGCAGTGGGTACTTGTTCTTGATCGTCACCTCATTCAATCCTCGATAATCAACAACCATCCTTAACGATCCATCCTTCTTCTCCACTAGAAGCACTGGCGATCCCCAAGGTGACGAACTTGGGCGAATATAACCTTTATCCAGTAACTCCTTGATCTACTTCTTAATTTCCTCCAAATCCTTTGCGGGCATTCTGTACGGTCTCTTAGATATTGGCCCTGTGCCTAGAAAAAGCTCAATTAAAAACTCAATGTCTCTATCCGGTGGCATGCCTGGCAACTCTTCTAGAAATACATCTGGGAAATCCTTTACCACTGGTACTTCCTCTTGTACAACTCCTGATAAGGAATTTACTTGAGTCCTATTCGGCACATGCCGCGATACATACTTGGTCCTTCTTCCTTCTGGGGTGGTGAGCAGAATCGTCTTACTGGCGCAATCGATGTTTCCTCCATACATCGATAGCCAATCCATACCCAGAATCACATCCAAACCTTGTGACTCCAAAATTATCAGATCTGAGGGGAAAACATGCCTACCTATGGTCAATGGCATCTGAAAACATCCTTGGCTTGCCATATACTCTGCTCCTGGCGAGCTTACTAACAAAGGTGTACTAAGAACTTTGGTGGGTAGTTTATACTTATCCACAAATCCCCTTGATATGTATGAATGCGATGCACCAGTATCAAAAAGAACAACTGCAGTAAATGACTTAACCAAAAACTTACCTATTACTGCATCTGGTTGAGCTTCAACCTCCTCCACATTAACGTGGTTCACTTGTCCCCTGTTGAAAGGGTTGGGCTTCTTCCCAGAGCTTCCATTGCCGTTTCCATTCTTAGCTTCAGGACATTCATTGGCGTAATGTCCGGTCTTCTGGCACTTGTAGCAAGTAACGTGGCTTAAATCTTTCTTGGCGGGCGTTGCCGGGTTGGAACGGTTCTTTCCGTTGCTTCCTCCATTACCATTCCCGTTCTTGGGGCCACTATGATTGTGCGAACTTCCTCCAGTGTGATTGTGACCTCCATGGTTATGCTGAAAGGGTCCTCCCGAGTTCGGGGTAAAACGGGGTCTCTGCTGAGCTCCAGAATTGTACTTCCCTTGTCCATACTTCCTCTTACGGCTGTCAATCTGCTGGTGCTTCCCTTCAAGCATGAGAGCACTATCTACCAACTCCTTGTAGTTATTGAAATTTGCCACCATCAACTGCATGCTCAGCTCATCATTCAGTCCTTCCAGAAACTTCTCATGCTTAGCTGCATCCGTAGCGACGTCATCTGGGGCATAACGTGCTAGCTTACTAAAGGCATCCACATACTAGCCAACAGTGCGCCCTCCTTGGCGTAAGTTTCGAAACTCACGCTTCTTCATGGCCATAGCTCCTGTTGATACATGGGCAGTGCGAAAAGCCTGCTGGAACTGGTCCCATGTAACAGTGTCGATGGGGTAAGTGACTATGAAATTCTCCCACAATGATGTTGCAGGTCCATCAAGCTGATGTGCGGCAAAACGCACTCTCTCCGCATCCGAGCATCCTGCAGTAGTCAACTCCCTTTCAATCTTGCGGAGCCAATCATCTGCAACAATCGGCTCGGTGCTACTGGAGAACACTGGCGGATTCAGCCTAAGAAAACGGGCTAAGTGATCAACAGGTGGTGGTGGTGGTGGGTTGTTGTTGTTGTTCCCCTGATTCTGATTCTGGACTAGTATCAGCATCAATGCATTCAGCTGCTGGATCAACTGAGTGAGCTCCGGTGGGAAAGTAAATCCATTGTCGCGTCACGGAGGCATCTGCTGGGTTTAGAAAAGATGAGAAAACAGAGTAGAATGAGGTCTAGGGGGAAAACACTACCCATATGCACATGAGTCAAACACAATCATATCACTCAATCAATCAAACAAGGGCATACAATCGGTCTAGAACTATTGTTACAAAAGTGCTCGGACTATACTATATACATGGTGGAATACTACTACTGATATGGTGGTCGACTAGAAAAATTGATCGGTCGAAGACTCCATGATATCCGCTCCAGCTTCATCAACATAGTCATCATCGCCATCATCGGGATCCGAGTCGGTGTCGTCGATGATGATGTAGTTCTCCGCGCAAGTGGAACCGTCATCTTCTCCTCCTGGCGCGGGGTCTCCCATGAATACTCCCAGCTTCCTTGTCAGGTCGTCATTCTTCTCTACTAGTACGACAATTTCCTCCATATAATCCTCGCGAGTAGCCTTGAGTTCTTCCTCCAGTTCCGTGATCCTTGTCATCGCCTTCTTTAAATCTTTCATGCCTGCACACATCTGGTTCTCCTGGCGTCGAATGTGCTGGTTTAACTCCTGGATGAAAGCTGCAATCGATCTATCCTTCATGGTGCTGATCATCTCCCATTGCTCATCTCGACGCCCACAAATCTGGTAGATAGTATCCTTGAGATCCTTGTGGTAAACTTCCCCAACGCGTCCCATGGTGATGTGGGCTGCCATACTCTTTCCTAGACTCCAGGTTGGTGCATCGAAGGAAAACTCTATGGGCTCAGTGACTGGCGTGAATGTCCTTCCTGTAACTTGAACTTGAATCATCCAACGCTCCTCTTCTGGTAAAGTGGCGTTATAAGTCCCAATGAAGCTTGGTATTCCGATGTTCCGGTACCTAGTGACTTCCTTCAAGTGGTGTTCAAAAGGGGTGTCTTCATCCGGTTGCATGAACTTGTTCCTTGCGTCCGCCATTCTAAAGAGTAGAAAATGGAGAGGAGTTAGAAATGAGAAGAGAGTAGTGATCTAGGGCTCTAGCTTAGTGGTCGTGTCCTACAGTCAGCGTGTGCTCTGATACCATCTTGTAGCGACCCGACCTCAGACGGTCCAGTCTCTATGCTTAAGTGTCATCCCTGGATCGGTAATGCTGACACACACAGTACTTGAAGTATTTATAATAGAGTAGCAATCACACACTTATTACATTGGATTTCTCAAAAGAGAACTTATTACAATAAATATGTCTTAAGGCCATCTAAAACGATAACAGCGGAAGGCTTGGAAGATAAAGTGAGTCCATCAACTCCAACGGCATCACTGAGTGAAAGACCACGACCTATGGCTCCTTACTCGTCGTCTGAAAAGTCTGCAACATGATACGTTGCAGCCCGAAAATGGGTCAGCACATGGAATATGCTGGCAATGTAACGCAAGAGAGTAATGAACAGAATAAAGCTATCACTACATGCATATATGGCTGGTGGAGGCTGTATGGTTAATATGTTTTGCGGAAAGCCAATTTTTTTCCTACAACAATGGAATAAATTTTATTTAACTACAAAGTTGGTTGAAAACATTGAGAATGGTAAACCCCATCTCAATCCCAATTAAAAGGTAATTAATAACCCAATATAAATTAATCATGTAATAGAGTGATGAGATCCACATGATAATCCAAGAATTAGATACTCAAGACGTCCATAACCGAGGACACGGCTAACCATGATTAGTTTGTACACTCTGCAGAGGTTTGTGCACTTTTCCCACAAGACTCGATCTCCTCCGTTTGATTTCTCGCACTACATGATGTTTGAGAAACGGATGACCGAGACACAGTCTTTCCGAAGAGGTCCCCTTAACCGATAGATAGGCATGTACACCTATAATCCCCTACATCTGCTAGCCCATCATGGAAAGGTTTCCCACAACTTACTCAATTATGCCAGAGCCCATAATGGCATGTGGCTGCACACGGAAGTTTCTAGCATGAATAATCTTATGATCCCTTTGAGCCTGGGTGGCAGTCCATAGGAGAATCACACGGTACCCCGGGATTTCCAAAAATACAGGCAATCACTGGGTTCCCCAGGTGCCTCAATCCACCCAGATGTGTATTAAAGTTGCCACCTTAAGTTAACCATTAATTAAAAATGCTCACATCTGTCATGAATACACTCAAACCCAATCCACGTCTACGACCATAGCATAACAGTATAAGCAACGTAGAAGTAACTCCCATAGGTTTGATAATAAACAGGTGAATAGGTACTACCTCATCTACTTCCCAAACCCAGAATTTAATCAGATCCTAACCATGCAATTGTTTGAGGATTGATCTAATGCAATAAAACTGGGTAGTAAAGAGGTATGATCAAAGTGTTACTTGCCTTGTTGATGATCCGTGAAACCTAGAGACTCGTAGTAGCACGCTTCGCACTCCGGGTACTCTATCGCAAACAAACAAGCATACAATAAGCAATCAAGCAATGGCACGGGTAAAACTCAAATAAGAGATCTAACCAGAAAGTTCAACTTCAGAACTCCGGTTGGCAAAAAGAATCAAATCAAACGAAGCAACAAAACTCAAACGGCGAAAGAAACAAGCTTCGATTACTAATCTAGACTGAAGTCAAATTTTACAGTAGCAAAAACTTGTTTAAGTTGATTAATCAGAAAGAGGGCTTCGAGACGAAACTCTAGGCGCTTGAATCGCCTGATTTAGATAAATGAGCGAAAAGATAAACTAAAACGAAAATCGGATCAGAAATCGCGATCGAAAATAATCGCGGAAAATCCGAGAAAAAGAAAAACTGACGAATAGGCTAACGAACGAACGTTCGCTGTCTGCGGCTAAACGGTGAAAACCGTTCGTTAAAACGGACGAGCGAACGGGCGTTCGCTAAATAAATAAACCGAAGAAAAAAATTGATCTAAAAATATAAAAAACGCATCTAGGGTTTCGATAAAAACCGAGGCGGCGGCGGCTACCTCCGGCGGGTCGGGCAAGACGGCGGCGGCGGCGGTGCGGCTCCGGTGCGGCG
>NC_057814.1:136200211-136222797 GCF_018294505.1 Triticum aestivum | reverse complement strand
CGCAAGTGGGCGGCGGTGGCGGGGGGCTGCGCAGCGGCTATGGTTTGGCGGGGCGCGGGCTGATGGGCTTCGGGGCTCGGCCGTCGCGGCTTATAAAGCCCCCCGGGTGGAGTCCCGCTCGGGTATGGCCCGAAGTCGGTTTCGTTTTTTTTATTCCGAGCAGAAAAACGAATAAAAGAAATACTAACGGACACCAAAAATCCTGAAATAAATTTTCCCCATCCTCCAAAAATCTACCGGACAAGGTGAACATTTATTTGGGACTCTAATGCAATTTTGAAAAACACATATTTTTCCTAATTCAAATAAAATAGCGATAAAACTCCGAATAAAATTCTTATTTTATTTTAATATTAAATCTCTGATATTTATTTATTTTGAGGAAGTCATTTTATCCTCTCTCTTTTATTTTTATAAAAGAAATATTCAAAGAGAAAATAATTAAAATCAAACGATCCTCTTTTCAAAATTCGAGAAAAACTCGAATATGAAAATAATGAAATCCCCAACTCTCTCCGTGGGTCCTTGAGTTGCATAGAATTTCTAGGATCAAACCAAAATGTAATAAAATATGGTATGCAATGATGATCTAATGCATAACATTCCAAATTGAAAATTTGGGATGTTACATTTTTGTTTGTAGTACGATATATATATATATAGGTCATGCTCTGGGATGACATGATACAGTTTGAGCACACACATGCATGTGTACGCATGAATCCCTCCCATCGAGTCAAAGTGGCTAGTACCACGACACGTCATGAATCGATCTTGCTCTGTGTGGGGACTGTACGATTTTTGACGCACGCGCCACATCAATGTTGTGAAATGGTATTCAAACATGCATGCACGCATCACCTCCATACATATGCATGTAGTGGTTGTCTTCGAACGGTACACTCCCTCGCGTGGTTATTGGCGACAAGCCTATATATTCGTGGGCCCGCGTGGACATCCATGATCACCTTGACCGACAACAAGATAGGTTACCATGGAGGTATCTTCCTTTCATTCGTGTTATCGTAGTATAGGTCATGGTGAGATTCAAACCTAATTAAGTTCGAGCGCATACTATGCACGCATGAATGCATGAATCCCCGTCATCGGCTTCAAGTGTGGTGTGACATACATATGCATCGTCAACTAACACTCACTCAGTCTGGGGATTTCTGGTTCGAAAGCACGGTGCCACATCAAAGTTGTTCCATTGTGTATTCAAACACACCTCTCCATACATATGCTTGGGCCACACGCAGGTAGTGGTTATCTTCGGGGGCTAGCTACTTGCGTGATTATTGGCGAGCTAGCCCATCTTCGGGGTCGCATGGACGGCCATCACTTTGACCAACAACAAGAGAGAGGTTGTACGACCAAGGTGGATTATTCTTGGTCCATTTTACGATCCATCTTGGTGAGATGCCTCTCTGGCCCGCCGACTGAAAGTGGGTGTGTGTGTGGGGGGGTCTGCTACTTTGCACTTTTCTAGGTGAACCTCCGTGGGGGGCATGCATTCATAGCTTAGGATTCCCTTCCTGCCGACACGAGGGGGGCAAGCAATACCGTGCACTTTGCGAGATAGGTGTCACATCAAAGTTGCATTTGGTATTTGAACATCAAACCACCCTTTTCATACATATATTTGGTCCACATGCAAGTGTGTTCGTGTTCTGACCCTCTCCCACGTCATTTTTTGCCAAATTTGTGAACATTAGACAAGTCGGATGACGCAACAGACATGGTTCACTCACACTAACCGTGTGCCATGCCGGTGCCCCTGTCATGCACATCCGCACAGTACATTGGGCTCCACGAGGCTTCCCCTCTCAAAAATATCTACCCGCATGCACCTTTTTCCTGTTTCATAACACATGGTTATTATGCTTCGACCGTGTGTGATGTTTCTTGTTCCCGCTCCCGCCTGCATCCCTCGAAAATATCTACCAGCCTCGAGGGTTTTTCTGTTTCATAACACACGGTTGTTATTTCCGACCATGTGCGATGCACCATCATCCAAATTTTCAATAGCCCCGACATTTCACTCCCGCGTAGTACAATTTTCAGTAGGCGCGTCATTTCCTCAAACACACCCCCTGCTGCCCCTCCACACACACACACACCAAAACCTCCTCGGGTGCGCGCTCACACACACACACCCTCCCTCGGTCGAAACCCTAGCAAGGTCGCCGCCGCCGCAAGGCCTCCATTGTCAACATCTGCCGGCTTACCCGTGCAGCTTACCCACAGATCTCCATACCCAGGCCGCCCTATGTTTCTTAGATGACGCCTGCCAAATGCCCCCTTTCCCACATATCCCCATCCCCCACTCCAGAGGGTCGCAGCCTAAGCCCGGCTACGCTTCCCGTGGAGCTCGAGGAGTGACTGGCCCAAAAGAGGTGTATCGTGGTCTCTTCTCCCAATGTCACCGAGGAAGCTGACGACCATTACTGGTCGCAGGCACTCAATCAGTGGGCTAGAGTATGCGGGTATGTCGCAGAAGCCGACTATGACAACGAGGTCATCAACAGCGATGGCTTAACGCAGGCTATGTCACAGGTTCAGTGGCCGTCGGGTTCAACCGCCATCGATCTCATCCATGGCCCCGCCACTGATCTCCTTTGGCTTCTGTCAAGAATTTTCCATCCTACATCGCCATCGAGCCCCTTTTTTCATTTTTGAAGGACATGTCCTGCAATGCTGGCTTGGGATCCACAGCTTCCAAGTCAGACCTCATCGATGGTGACCACGAGGATGGCACCCCCTCCGGCTCTTCCAAGGGGAAAGAGCCCATCTACTCTTCCAAAGGGAAAGAGCCCATCTGCGACATCAGGGAGGGCACCCTACAGCCGTGCTCTTCCAAGGGGAAGGAGCCCATCTGCGACAACATGGAGCGCATCCAGGGTCCGTGCTCTTCCCATGGGAACGATTCCATCTGTGACACGTGAGGAAACCCATGATTTGTTTTGCCATGCCTCTTCACGGGGGAACCCATGATTTGTTTTGTCGAGTCCCTTTTGTAGTGTAGTGAGAATATGTCCAGTTTTAATTGCTATATTTGGTTGTTTGCAATATGCCTTATTTATTTCAGTTGTTCACAATGCGATGCTCTATATATGCAATTATTTACTGTGCAGTACATTTCATCAATCCAGTTTTAAACATACCGATAGAAATGCATATATTTGCTTGCTATTAAGCCTCTTATAGCTAGCATATGCCTCTTTTAATGTTTTTTGATTATTCAGTTGTTTGTAGTTAGCATATGTCCAGTTTCAAATGCTATCTTTAGTTGTTCGTAGTATGCCTTGTTTATTCCAGTTATTCACAACGTGATGTTCTATATGTGCAAGTATGAACTGTGCAGTTCAATTTCATAAATACCAGTTTCAACAATACCACTATGAATGACTACATTTGGTTGCTGCATCTTGTAGCTAGTTAACACGCCTTTCCATTTTTATTTAACAATAACCAGTGTACTTAGACCGGCACAATACCAGTTTGAATGACTATGTTTGCTTGTTGTTAAATGTTAGGCATGTTGCAGTTAACACACCTTTCCACTTGTTTTGCTTTACCAGCATGCTTAAACCTGCACACTGAAGCTATCTTTTGGAGATTATTATGTCTGCCATGGATATATTTGGTTGATGTTTAGCCTGTTCTGCTTAACATGCCTCTCGATGTACCTACACAGGACAATTTTGGGAACGACTGTTGTTTTCCATCGAGGTTAGTTTCATCCCATGGCTTATATGTACTCACTGTTCAGGATATCGGTAGCTGGTACCATATAGGCCGGGGCTGATAAGGGACTAATCGGTGAATCAGACTTTTAACTGAATATATCTGTAACCCATTTATCGTTAGGTTAACTAGGGCCATATGTAATAGGGATAATTAGATTTATGCCCCTAGTTGTGTCCCACTCGTCTGTTTTACCCCTAATTCCCAAAAGTCACCGGTTCTGTCCGAATCACATTGCTCCTCTTATGCTTTTGCCCTTTGACCGTTTGACCGTCAGTTTGAAAACTTCATAACTAATTCATACTAAATCAGAAAAATGCAAATAAGATACCAAAATGTTCAGAAAAACATCACCTATATGTCAGTGTCATTTGCATTCATGAAAAAAGTGTTGGAAAGTGCCCATCCGAGTTTTAGCTCTTATGCTACCACCGTGAATAGTAAAATCTAAAAAAATTCAAAAATAATTTGGTGGCAAAGAATGACAAACGTTTTAAGTGCCTGCCAAGTTTCATCAGGGAATAACATTCGTGGGTGCCGCGGCAAAAAAAACAATAAGCACTCCAAAATAGATTATTTTTTTGCCACGACTTCCACGAATGTCGTTCCCTAATGAAACTTGGCAAGCACTTAGAACACTTGTCGTTCTTTGCCACCATATTTTTTTTGAATTTTTTTGAATTTTTTTAGAGTTTACTATTCATGGTGGTATCAAAAGAGCTAAAACTCGGATGTGGCAACTAAAACAGACGAGTGGGACACAACTAGGGGCAAAAAAGTTCAAAAAAACTTGGCAGGCACTTCAAAAATTTGTCATTCTTTGCCACCAATTTTTTTTTTAATTTTTTTGAACTTTTTTAGATTTTACTATTCATGGTGGTAGCATAAGAGCTAAAACTCGGATGGGTACTTTCCAACACTTTTTTCATGAATGCAAATGACACTGACATATATGTGATGTTTTTCTGAACATTTTGGTATCTTATTTGCATTTTTCTGATTTAGTATGAATTAGTTATGGAGTTTTCAAACTGATGGTCAAACGGTCAAAGGGCAAAAGCATGATAGGAGCAAAGTGACTTGGACAGAACCAGTGACTTTTGGGAATTAGGGGTAAAACAGACGAGTGGGACACAACTAGGGGCAAAATCTAATTATCCCTAAAAAAACAACAACAACACAGCCCTGTTTGGATACTCAACTTAGCTAGAGGTTAGAGTTAGTTTCTAGCTCATGACTAACCCTAAACTAACTCCAGCCAAAGAGGTGTTTGGATGACAGGGTTAGATTGACAATAAATGCACTAGGAGAACTAGCTCCAATTAGCACCTCTTGGGTGGGATAGTTTTTTGGGGTTAGATGCAATTAGCTCAAACTAGCCCTCATTTTTTGATATACTTTAGAGCTATTTGGTCGCAAACTAACTCTAACCCATGGATACAACAATAGTTAATCAGCCGATAATTTGTAAAAATGCAATAAGCTCCCTCCGGTCCATAATATAGATGTTAATTCATCTAATATGTGAGTATATTGGGTGTTATAAGATATTATAAAAGAGTGTTGTACTACATCATTGTGCAATTGTTGTTTAGCTTATAATATTAACTTGGAGCTTTTAGGTACATATGTCATTGGTAAAGATCTGCGCTTCGACCCTTTCTGCGTATGGGGCAATGAGATATCGATGAACCAGCATCAAGTGAGGAAGCTGATAAAGATTGTTAGTAAAGTGGGTCAAAAGATGGCCATTAAAATATTTGTTTACACTTTATCCAAGACAACAGCGAACTGCAGGATGGTAAGTAAGAACTCTGCAGCCTTCTTTTTACTTCCCATAATGAGTTGTGTTAGATGACAATGTCTGAATCTTTTTCCTTTGTAGTGGTTCCCAAATCAGTTTACTCAAGATTACCTCTCAAACTACATGATTGGTCGGCGTGCAAAGGTTAAACTATTTCTACCAGAACACGATGATTATCTAGATGTTTTCATGAAGACCATGAAGGATAGGCGGTCGGCCATCACAAGGGGTTGGACTAGAGTCGTGCGTGCCTTCTGCATGGAGGAGGGCACAATATGGGCATTCCGCTTCACCTTGTTCAGCAACTAGAATGTATTTCACCTCTTTCTTTACCGTCTTTAATAGTACAAGTATACAAGTGTGGTTCGTCATTCTTTATTTGGTTCTTATGTAATTCTTGAACATATGTACCTATGAATCAAATAATGCATTGGTTTTTTGAACTTGATGGATAGGAATAAAGCTATAGTATACATTCAAATTCAAACCCGGGACAATTTGAAATAGCAGCAATTAAATTATGGTGAAATAACGCTCTGTAGGTCATATGGCACACACGGTTGGTAAAACACAAACATTTTCGATATACACCATAATCTGACACGGTTCGCAGAGAGGAAACATGTGCAAGCATGCACACAGTTGCTGTTTGCAAAGCGTGTGTGATGTCAGACAATATCACAAACGGTGCAGGCAAACTAAACGCTTGTGATAGTTGCCTTATCGTACACGATTCGCAACCATGAACTGTTTCTGATGTGGTATGCATCGTAAATGTTGCACCGCAGAATAGCGTGTGCAATAGTTGTCGTGTACGACAATGTTACGACGGTCCGATGTTTCATAATCCTGTCCGACACTCATACGACGATTAACTAATCTTCTTAATTAGTTATCACATACGGTTTGGAAAAGCGAATGTGTGTGATTGTCTGCTTATCATACACATTCTATAATCGTGAACCATTTGTGATGGGCCGTGCATCGTAAACGTAGCACCACAGAATACCGGCTGCGATGGCAATGCAAGCACAAACGAGTTGCAAGGATGCAGGGTCTGGGTGGCTCCCTATCCCCGACGGTTGTTGGGTCGTGTGGGAAGGACCCCCCTATCACAGTCACTCACTTGGCGATGGTTTGAAATGCTGTCGCGGAAAGGGGTTAAAAACCGTTTGTATAGCACCTCGCTGTACCAGTGGAGTTCTTCAGTCACTGCCACCAAGCTACAAAGGCTTCGTGATGAACTATAAAATGCAAGGGATGACGAAAATGATTCCCGAGCTCTCCGTGATGCTGAAATCGGCGGAGGTGGAAATCAAGAAATAGCATCAAGTGTTGATGGTTAACAAGACCACCAGTTTCAAGAAAAATGGCAAGGGAAATAAAGGGAACTTCTAGAAGACCAGCAAGCAAGTTGCCGCTCCCGTGAAGAAGCCCAAAGCTGGACCCAAGCCGGAAACTGAGTGCTTCTACTACAAGGGAAATGGTGACTAGAAGCGGAACTGCCCCATGTACTCGGCAAATAAGGATGGCAAAGTGAACAAAGGTATATTTGATATACATGTTATTGATGTGTTCCTTACTAATGCTCGTAGTAGCGCCTCGGTATTTGATACTGGTTCAATTGCTCATATTTGTAACTCAAAACAGGAGCTCCGGAATAAACAAAGATTGGCTAATGACGAGGTGACGATGCGCATCGGGAATGGTTCCAACGTTGATGTGATCGCCGTCGGCACACTACCTCTACATCTACCTTCGGGATTAGTTTTAGACCTCAATAATTGTTATTTGGTGCCAGCGTTGAGCATGAACATTATATCCGAATCATGTTTATTGTGAGACGGTTATTCATTTAAGTTAGAGAATAATGGTTGTTGTATTTATATGAGTAACATCTTTTATGGTAATGCACCCTTAGTGAATGGTCTATTCTTGTTGAATCTCGATCATAGTGATACACATATTCATAATATTGATGCCAAAAGATGCAAAGTTGATAATGATAGTGCAACATACTTGTGGCACTGCTGTTTAGGTCATATTGGTGTAAAGTTCATGAAGAAATTCTATGCGGATGGACTTTTGGAATCACTTGATTATGAATCATTTGATACTTGCGATGTATGCGGTCCGATGAGTGTTGAAGCACGCGGCGGGTATCGTTATTTTCTAACCTTCGCAGATGATTAGAGTAGGTATGGGTATATCTACTTGATGAAACACAAGTCTGAAACATTTGAAAAGTTCAAAAAAAATCAAAGTGACGTGGAGAATCATCATAACCAGAAAATAAAGTTTCTACGATCTGACCGTGGAGGTGAATATTTGAGTTACGAGTTTGGCCTTCATTTAAGGCAATGTGGAATTGTTTCACAACTTACGCCACCTGGAACACCACATCGTAATGGTGTGTCCGAACGTCGTAACCGTACTTTATTAGATATGGTGCGTTCTATGATGCCTCTTACCGATTCGCCGCTATCGTTTTGGGGTTATGCATTAGAGACAGCCGCATTCACATTAAATAGGGCACCATATAAATCCGTTGAGATGACACCGTATGAACTATGGTTTGGCAAGTAACCTAAGCTGTCGTTTCTTAAAGTTTGGGGATGCGACGCTTATGTCAAAAGGCTTCAGCCTGATAAGCTCGACCCAAAACGGAGAAGTGCGCCTTCATAGGATACCCTAAAGAAACTATTGGGTATACCTTCTACCACAGATCCGAAGGCAAGATCTTTGTTGCTAAATATGGGTCATTTCTAGAGAAGGAGTTTTCTCTCAAAAGAAGTGAGTGGGAGGAAGTAGAACTTGATGAGGTAGTTCTACCTTCTCTCGAATTGGAAAGTAGCACATCAGCTAAAATCATTCCCGTGATGCCTACACCAACCAGAGAGGAAGCAAATTATGATCATGAAACTTCATATCAAGTTACTACTGAACCTCGTAGGTCAACTAGAACACGTACCGCACCAGAGTGGTATAGTAATCCTGTCCTGGAAGTCATGTTGTTAGACAACGACGAACCTACGAACTATGAAGAAGCTATGATGAGCCCAAATTCCGACAAATGGCTTGAGGCCATGAAATCTGAGATAGGATCCATGTATGAGAACAAAGTGTGGACTTTGGTGGACTTGCCTGATGATCGGCAAGCCATTGAGAATAAATGGATCTTCAAAAAGAAGATGGACGCTGATTGTAATATCACTATCTACAAAGCTCGACTTGTCGCAAAAGGTTTTTGACAAGTTCAAGGGGTTGACTACGATGAGACTTTCTCACCCGTACCAAAGCTTAAGTCTGTCAGAATCATGTTAGCAATTGCCGCATTTTATGATTATGAAATCTAACAAATGGACATCAAAACTGCATTCCTTAACGGGTTTCTCAAAGAAGAGTTGTATATGATGCAACCAGAATGTTTTGTCGATCCTATTGGTGCTAACAAAATGTGCAAGCTCCAACAATCCATCTATGGACTAATGCAAGCATCTCGGAGTTGGAATATATGCTTTGATGAGGTGATCAAAGCATTTGGTTTTATACAGACTTACGATGAAGCCTGTATTTACAAGAAAGTGAGTGGGAGCTCTGTAGCATTTCTGATATTATATGTGCATGACATATTGTTGATTGGAAATGATATAGAATTTCTGGATAGCATAAAAGGATATTTGAATAAGAATTTTTCAATGAAAGACCTCGGTGAAGCTGCTTACATATTGGGCATCAAGATCTATAGGGATAGATCGATACGCTTAATAGGAATTTCACAAAGCACATACCTTGACAAAGTTCTGAAGAAGTTCAAAATGAACCAGTCAAAGAAAGGGTTCTTGCCTGTGTTGCAAGGTGTGAAATTGAGTCAGACTCAAAGTCCGACCACGACAGAAGATAGAGAGAGAATGAAAGTCATTCCCTATGCCTTAGCCATAGGTTCTATAATGTATGACATGTTGTGTACCAGACCCGATGTGTGCCTTTCCATAAGTTTGGAGGGGAGGTACCAAAGTAATCCAGGACTGGATCACTGCACAGCGGTCAAGAATATCCTAAAGTACCTAAAAAGGACCAAGGATATGTTTGATGCGTCTCCAACGTATCTATAATTTATGAAGTATTCATGCTGTTATATTATCATTCTTGGATGTTTACATATCATTTTGTGAAAGTGCGTTTAGTCGACTAGAGGGGGGTGAATAGGTGATTTTTATGAATTCTTCACTGAGGAATTTCAGGGTGAGGAAATTCCTTAGCGAAGAACTACTTGCAGCGGAATAAGTACTCAGATGCAGTCATAACATAACATAAGCATAGACATCATGATGAAATGAAAACAAACACAGAGTACAGGAAGCGTAAGCACAGGATGAAGACAAACAGACTGAAGAAATTGGACTGAGGAAATTGAGAAAGTCTTCAATCAAAGTTTTCAAACAGATATGAACAAGCACACAACATAGTAATGAGGAAATGGAAGGGTTGAGGAAATGGAACGAGTAGGCTTGGTGAAGACAGTGATTTGGTAGACCAGTTCCAACTGTTGTGACAGTTGTACATATGGTTGGAGCGGCTAGGTATTTAAACCTGAGGACACAGTCTCCCGGACACACGGTCCTCACCGTATTCTCCTTGAGCTAAGGTCACACAGACCTCGCCCAATCACTCGTGGTAAGTCTTCAGGTGACTTCCAAACCTTCACAAACTCGGTCACTCGGCGATCCACAATTTCCTCTTGGATGCTCTAGACCATGACGCCTAACCGTCTGGAAGAAGCACAGTCTTCAAAGGTAACAAGCATCGGATCCACACGGGATCAATCTCTTCAGTGATGCTCAATCACTTTGGGTTTGTAGGTGTTTGGGTTTGGGTTTTCCTCACTTGATGATTTTTCGCTCAAAGTCCTCGGAGGATGGGATACTCTCAATGACAAGTGTTAGTTTCTCTCGGAGTAGCCAACCAGCTAGTGGTTGTAGGGGGCAGCTATTTATTGCCTAGGGAGCATCCCGACATGATAAGACATAAATGCCCTTCAATGATATGACCGTTAGGTGGGTAGATATTTTGGAACAGCTGGCGCGTAGCACAACAACGGTCAGAAATTTGAGGTTCAAATTCCTCAGGGCTATCATGATCCTCACTTGTAGGCAATCCGCACTGGCGAATTCCTAACTCCTCAGTCAGAACAAATTCCTCAGAGACCAGAAGAACTTCGTCTCTGTCACTGAAGAAATTGACTGAACTGCATGAGATTTCCAATGGCTTCACTCGAAAGGATTGGTAGGTGTAGGATTTTGAGATGAGCATCACTTGGAAACTTTCCCTTAGTTTTTCCTCGACCCCCTTTAACAGTACGGTGTTTCCTATGACTCAATAAAGAGAAAGACGAAACTACGAAAACAAAGTCTTCACGCTTCATATTCCTCGCATGAATATAGAGTCTTCACGGTCACACCAATTTCTTCACTTTCAAAGTCTTCATAAAGTCTTCAAAAATCCAAAGTCTTCAGTTGAAGACATTCATTTTTAGGGGTCGACTTTCTCTGTAAATAACAAACTCCTCATAGACTTATAGACATGTGTACACTCACAAGTGCATTAGTCCCTTAACCTATAAGTCTTCAATACACCAAAATCACTAAGGGGCACTAGATGCACTTACATTTTGTAACAACTTCATACCATTTTTTGGGACTAACCTATTGACCCAGTGCCAAGTGCCAGTTGCTGTTTTTTGTTGTTTTTTACACCGCAGGAAATCAATATCAAACGGAGTCCAAACACCGCGAAACTTTTTGTGGGTTTTTTATGGACCAGAAGACAGCCAGTGGGCCAGAGAAGCACCTCGGGGTGCCCCAAGGGGGGCACAACCCACCTGGGCGCGCCTGGGGCCCAGCCGCGCCAAGGTGGGTTGTGCCCACCTCGGTGGCATCCCGCACCGCCTCTTCACCCTATAAATTCCCAAATCTTCCAAAAACCCTCAGGGAGACCCTAGATCAGAAGTTCCGCCATCGCAAGCTTCTGTAGCCATGAGAAACCAATCTAGACCCTGTTTTGGCACCCTGCCGAAGGGGGAATCATCACCGGTGGCCATGTTCATCATCCCGGCGGCCACCACGATGAGGAGGGAGTAGTTCACCCTCGGGGCTGAGGGTTTGTACCGGTAGTTATGTGTTTAATCTCTCTCTCTCTCTCTCTCGTGTTCTTGAGATGACATGATCTTGATGTATCACGGGCTTTGTTAATATAGTCAGATCATATGGTGTTTTCCCCTCTCTATCTTGGTGTCTTCTTGAGATTTAGTTTTATCGGATTGAGTACTTTTATGGATTTGAGAGCACTTGATATATGTCTTGCATATGAATACTCGTGGTGACAATGGGGTATCGTATTAATTCACTTGATATATGGTTTGGCACTCAACTCGCGGATTCCCGAGGTGACATTGGGGTGATCTACGCATAGGGGTTGATGCACGTTCTTGTCTTTGTTTCTCCGGTAGAAATCTTGGAGCACTCTTTGAGGTTCTTTGTGTTGGATTGAGTATTATGAATCTAAAATTATTTGGTGTTATTGTAGTACGAACTCTTGGATAGATCGATCGGAAAGAATAGCGTCGAGGTGGTTTCGTACCCTACAAACGATTTCTTCTTATGTTCTCCGTTAGATAGGAATTTTGGAGTGATTCTTCATCGCACTTTGAGGGATTGTTATATGATCCAATTACATTAGCATTGTTGGGAGATTGCACTAGTGAAAGTACGGACCCTAGGCCTCATTTTCAATCATTGCAATACCGTTTGTGCTCCGTTTTATCAATTGCTACCTTGCTGTTTTTTATTGTTCCTATTACAAAAATCAATATCTACTATCCAGATTACACTTGTATCACCATCTCTTGGCCGAACTAGTGCACCTATACAAATTACCATTGTATTTGGTGTGTTGGGGACACAAGAGACTTTTTTATTATTTGGTTGCAGGGTTGTTTGCGAGAGACTATCTTCATCCTACGCCTCCCATGGATTGATAAACGTTAGGTCATCCACTTGAGGGAAAATTACTACTGTCCTATAAAACTTTGCGCTTGGAGGCCCAACACAACTCTACAAGGACAAGTTGCATAGTAGACATCAATGTTTCTCGTTTATGGAGGTGACGAAGAGCTCGTCGTAAAGGGTTACGTCCATGCTAGCTTCGACACAGATCCGGATGACTCTAAGTCCCAAACCGGATACGTATTTATATTAATTGGTGGAGCTATCAGTTGATGCAGTTCTAAGCAGAGCGTCGTGGCGGGATCTACATGTGAAGCGGATTATACAGCTGCTTTGGAAGCAGCGCATCATTGCATGAAGGAATCTGGATGAAGGAGTTCGTATCCGATCTGGGTGTAATACCCAGTGCATCGGGTCCAATGACAATCTTTTGTGACAACACTGGAGCAATTGCCATAGCTATGGAGCCCAAGTTTCACAAGAGAACCAAACACTTCAAGCGATGCTTCAACTCCATTCGTGATTATGTCAAGGATGGAGACATAGAAATTTGCAAAGTACATACGGATCTGAATGTGCTAGGCCCGTTGACTAAACCTCTTCCACGGGCAAAACATGATGAGCACCAAGACTCCATGGGTGTTAGATTCATTACTATGTAATCTATATTATTGACTCTAGTGCAAGTTGGAGACTGTTGGAAATATGCCCTAGAGGCAATACTAAAGTGGTTATTATTATATTTCCTTAATCATGATAAAGGTTTATTATTCATGCTATAATTGTATTGATCGGAAACTTAAATACATGTGTGAATACATAGACAAATACCAAGTCCTTATTAAGCCTCTACTAGACTAGCTCGTTAATCAAAAGATGGTTAAGCTTTCCTGACCATTAACATGAGTTGTCACTTGATAATGGGATCACATCATTAGGGGAATGATACAAGACCCATCTGTTAGCATAACATATGACCGTTCAGTTTATTGCTACTGCTTTCTTAATGTCAAATACATGTTCCTTCGTTCATGAGATCATGCAACTCCCGGACTCCAGAGGAATGCCTTGTGTGTATCAAACGTCACTGTGTATCTTGGTGATCATGAAGGTGACCTACAGGTATCTCCGAAGGTGTCTATTGAGTTGGCATGGATCGAGGTTGGGATTTGTCATTTCATATGACGTATAGGTATCTCTGGGCCCTCTCGATAATACAACATCACAAGAAGCTTGCAAGCAAATTGACTAAGGAGTTAGTTACAAGATAATGTATGATGGAACGAGTAAAGAGACTTGCCGGTAACGAGATTGAACTAGGTATGGATTTACCGACGATCGAATCTCGGGCAAGCAACATACCGGCAGACAAAGGGAACTATGTATGTTGTCATAAAGGTTCAACTGATAAAGATCTTCATAGAATATGTAGGAACCAATAAGAACATCTAGGTCCCGCTATTGGTTATTGACCGGAGAAGCATCTCGGTCATGTCTACATAATTCTCGAACCCGTAGGGTCCGCACGCTTAACGTTCGTTGATGATATAGTACTATATGAGTTATGTATGTTGGTGACCGAATGTTGTTTGGAGTCCCTGATGAGATCACGAACATGATGAGGAGCTCCGAAATGGTCCAGAGGTAAAGATTGATATATAGGATGACAGTATTCGGTCTCCGGAAGGGTTCCGGAATACACCGGATAATTATCGGATCACCAGAAGGGGTTCCGGAAGGCCATGGGGAGTTGTTGGGCCTAACAGGGCAAAAGGAGGGGAGCACACCAGCCCACAAGGGGGCTGGCGTGCCCCACCTCCTGGTCGCCGGCCCTAGCAAGGAAGGAGGAGGGGCCGGCCCCCTCTTGCCTTTCTCCATGCAAGGAAGAAGGAAGGGGAGGCGCCCTAGGGGCCGTCGGCCCCCCTTTCGTCCCCCCACGCACCAAATATGGAAGGGGGTGCCTTGGCAGGCACCCTAGGGCAGCCGGCGGCTCCCCTTGGGGCGCGCCCTAGGCTGCCTCCCCACCCCCTCCACCTATATATGTGAGAGGAGGGGAGGGGTGCAAAATACCACAATTCACCAAAGCCGTGTGCCGGCGCCCCCTCTCCCTCTAGTTCGTCCTGCGCTCTAAATCCATTGTGCTTGGCGAAGCCCTGCGGAAATAGTTTCACCACCACCGTCAACACATCGTCCTGCTGCCGGAACACATCTACTACTTCGCCCCTCTTGCTGGATCAAGAAGGCGAGGACGTCATCGAGTTGAATGTGTGCTGAACGCAGAGGTGTTGTACGTTTGGTGCTCGATCGGAACGGATCGTGACGGTGTATGACTACATCAACCACGTTGATAAACGCTTTTGCTTAGCGATCTACAAGGGTATGTAGATGCTCTCCCCCTCTCATAGCTATGCATCTCCATGGATAGATCTTGCATGTGTGTGGAAAGTTTTTTGTTTTCCATGCAACGCTTTCCTACAAGAGATCAATAAGGGAAGTCAAAAAAAGAAGGAAAGACTACATCGACGCGGCTAATCAACGGGCTATGGAGATGTCCATCAATCGATATCAATGCTACGGATGCACTAAGAGCTATAAGTGTATGAAAGCTCAATGAAAACTAAGTGGGTGTGCATTCAACTTGCTTGCTCATGAAGACCTTAGGCATTTGAGGAAGCCCATCATCGGAATATACAAGCCAAACTCTATAACATGAAATTCCCACTAGTATATGAAAGTGATAACTCAGGGGACTCTCTATATGAAACACATGGTGCTACTTTGAAGCACAAGTATGGAAATGGATAGTAACATTGCCCCTTCTCTCTTTTTCTCTCTTTTTTTGTTGGGCTCTTTTTGCCTCTTTTTTTTATTTTTTATTTTTCGCCTGGATTCTCATCTGGACTTGTGGGGGAATCATAGTCTCCATCATCCTGTCCTCACTGGGACAATGCTCTAATAATGATGATAATCACATGCCTATTTACTTACAACTTGATAAAGACTGAAACAATATGGCTCTTTTTGAATGCCGCTGGCAGTGTACCAGGATGTGCAACGATCTAGCGTAACATGTATAATAATGATGAATAGTGACTGTGCCACAAATATCATGTCGTCTCTATGATCATGCAAAGCAATATGACAATGAACATGTATGTCATGGAAACAGAATGGTGGAAATTGCATGGGAATATATCTCGAAATGGCTATGGAAATGCCATAATAGGTATGTATGGTGCTGTTTTGAGGAAAATATAAGGAGGCTTATGTGTGATAGAGCGTACCATATCATGGGGTTTGGATGCACTGGTGAACTTTGCACCAACTCTCGAGGTGAGAAAGGGCAATTCACAGTATCGAAGAGGCTAGCAAATTGCAGAAATGTAAGAGTCACTACTGCAGGATACTGCTAACGCGACACTACGATCAGAGACCCTTTGCCGAAACTGTGTGTGATGCAATAATCCAAACGGTGGTGTAAAAAACCGTCAAAAAAGTGCAAAACTTTTGCGATGGCGGACCCATCAAACACGTTTCAGATTTTAGTGGCGTGTGCGATGCAGGGCACACGGTTAATCCATTCAAACTTCTGCGATGAGGAAGAACAACAGAAACGGGAAGCCATATCAATGTGTGTGCGATGCAGGACACACGGTTAATCCGTTCAAACTATTTGCGATGAGGTAGAACAACAGAAACGGGCAGCCATATCAATGTGTGTGCGATATACAGCATACGGTTCACATGGACGAACTATTTTCGATTAGGGAACACAACAGAAACGATTCAACTTAACAAGATGTGTGTGATATGCGACATACAGTTCACATGGATGAACTGTTTGCGATGAGCCAAAAGAACACAAACGAGTCACGTAAACAAGATGTGTGTGATACGTGGCAAACAGCCGACTCGGATGAACTATTTCCGATGATAAATTACAACATAGACGGTCAATATAGTTACTTCGTGTGCGATTCTGTGTGTACAAAAAACTTTGAAAATGCAAACAAGTTGCTTGCGGTGGCTAGGAGTATCGCACACGATGCGTCTGCGAGTACTCGTGTGCGATGATTAGTATGTTACACATACGTTTCCTTATGTTAACATGTGTGTGAATTTGCAATATGGACAGTTAATATGCAAATGCCTTCTGGACATCGGGCACACGCTTAAACTCAATGAACTGTGTATGATACTAATACTTTCCATGAAAATTTATGAACTTGGGTGAGTAACATATATATAGTGGTTACACTATTCGACAAAAGGAGGATTTTCGTAACACGGTTTTGACAACCATATGGTCCATATCCATATACTTAACATAGTAACAACCATCACATTTTAAGAGGCTAAGGGCCAATAACCATATGGTCCATATCTACATACTTAACATATATAGTAACAGCTAGCACATTTTAAGAGGCTGAGGGCCAACAACCACAACTATCCACTAGAAGCAGCTTGATCACGGCGACTCGGCATCTCGTCAATGAAAAGGAAGAGCCCTCCTATGCCTTGGTAGAGCATGAGTAGATTGTGTCTCCAATTTTCCAATATGGATGCATTTCCACGAGAAGCGAGAACTTGTTAATTTGAATGGTTCCATTTCTGCGGGAAATGCAATACCTTGCAATCACTTTGGCATTATTAGCAGGCACAAGTGTAATTCTACCACGCCGGGAAATCGATCCAGGAACTGCTACAGGGGGCAATTTCTATTAACATGTAGAATAAAAAATAATTGTAACATATCCTTGAAGATATATATTGTTTATGAGCATCAACATTAAAATAAGACTTTTTACCAGCGTTCTGTGCACACAATTGGTCTTGTTCAGTGTGTGCACCATAGGTCTAATTAATCCCATCCAAAATCCAGTGTTCATACGCTGTGCTATCTCTATCAGATTATCAACAAAGTTTATGACATACTTCAAGTCCTTCCAGTGAAATTTGGTACGCTTAGTAACATACAGATCATTCACTATGCATCCAACATATCCTGCTTAAAAGGTGGAAAGGTATTATTTATTCAGAACATGGCAGAAGAATATATAGTGCGCATAAATTGGTAAATAGAATTTGTTACTGCCTAGGAACGGAGTCAGAATATGATATCACAATTGGTTGCTTAAATAGTGATCAATTGGTTGCTTAAATAGTAACATGACAGCATGGAGAAAGTTGAAAGGATACTAACCTCGATCATACTTTGATCGGCTGATGATGTTGGGGAAGTAAACATCCATGTTAATTAGACCAGGTTGTGGTGCATGCACTAGAATTTTATTGCCAGCTTTCAGTTCATAACACTTAGACATTTTTCTCCAAAGGTCCGCATTAAAATAGGAGTGACCATCTTTATCAAGTTTTACGCTAACCATCATTGTAAATCCATGTTGCGTTGTCAATATGATATCCTTGGAGTCATCAGCAAAGTAAAGCCCAAGATTTCCTTCTACTCCTGTTCTTGCAAAGCAAGGGATGTACTGCTTGAAATGAAAATTCAGATCGTAAATTAGATATATTGAAATAACAGAGCAAGATGCAAACATGGGAGTAACTGATAGAACAGATCAATATATAGATGAAAGCAAAGTACAAAAATATAGAATTAAAATAGATAATTTAACAAAGATTTGATGCAAATATATAGATAATGTAGCAACAGACGGTATATGTTCACAAATTTAGGCCATGCCAACCATGGTAGGTTGAGATTGAACATACCGAGCGCTCCCTAAAGTAATCCGGAATGGTGAGATAGAACTTCGTTTCTGACTGACCACGACCACAGTTGCCCGATTCGTGCTCACACTGTGGACACATGAATGAACACCCGCGAATCAGCTAGAACAAAAATGATTCCACAGCAATTTTCGCCGGTAGAGTAACAGCGACGGACGGTCTGCGATAAGAGACGAGTGAATATTTTGCTAATTAAGTTGATTACCTTCTCCATGAGAAAAATTTCGGCCTAATCCCGCAGAAAACCCCAGTCGACCAGAGTCTAGAATGTCGGTGCAGATAGGCGGCGGAAAGGGGTAGGGGCGAAATCCCGTGCCGTTTGGAGTGCGACCTACGCCCGCCGCCAACAGCCATCGAGCTTAGGGTGTAGAGTTGCGGAGGAGTCCGCAGCAAGTGAGTGGGGATAAAGTGGGCGAGGGTTTTCCTTTTCCTTTTGCATGTGTGAGTGAACACACACGGTTCGCAGAGGCGACGAAGATGAATCGTGTGCGATAGTAAATCATCGAGATTGAATGGGAATCCAAATTTCCTTTGTCCTTCATCCATGATTTTTTTTCTATGATGAACATAAACCCTGCTAATCACCGTGTTCAAATTTGACACTTTTCCGGGCTCATTTACAATATTTAGGGGATTATGTGCATTTTGTAGGCATTAATGCACATAATTCAAATTCAAACAATTGGTGCTTGAAAAGGTGCACAAGAACGGTTTGGAAAAACCATACTCGTGGTATTTAGTAATTTCTCAAGCCTTTTACAAGGAATGAGCAGAGATTTCAATGGAATGTGTGGCAATAGTCAACCACAAACGTGTCATTTACTGGGTTATCAACTATAGAACAATGAAATATGTGCTTGAAAAACATGACGCCTGGCATGGTGCCATGGTATGGCCTCACCGTGCCCTGGTTAAAAGCTGAGAAGGTTTGAGTTATGTCGTCATGCATGCCCTTCATAAATCGAACCATCACCGAGGAACTTCAATGCTTTCGAGAGGGAAATCACCAAGACTGAAGGAGAATCTGAATTTCCGTCCTAGTTTGTCATTCAGTTTTTTTCCAATGATCAACATACCGCCTCAAATGCAACGTGTTCAAATTTGACATTTTTCGAACTCATTTACCATATTTAGGGGATTATGTGCATTTTCTAGGCATTAATTATGCACATAATTCAAATTCAAACAATCGGTGCATGAAACGGTCTGGAAAACCTTGCTCGTGCTATTTAGTACATTCTCATGCCTTTTACAAGGAATGGGCAGATATTTCAAGGAAATGTGTGGCAATAGTCAACCATAAACGTGTCGTTTACCGGGTTAACAACTATACAAAAATGAAATATATGCTTGGAAAACATGACGCCTCGTGTGGTGCCATGGTATGACCTCACCGTGCCCTGGTAAAAAGGTCGCCATGCACGCCTTTCATAAAACGAACCATCACCGAGGAAGTTTCCTGGTTTCGAGGGGGAAATCACAAAGATTGCAGGGGGATCCAAATTTCCTTTGTCTTTGTCCACGAGTTTTTTCTATGATGAACATACAACTTGCAAATCACCGTGTTCAAATTTGGCACTTTTCCGGGTTCATTTGCCATATTTAGGGGATTATGTGCATTTCCTAGGTATTAATGCACATAATTTAAGTTCAAACAATCGGTGTATGAAAGGGCCCACAAGAATGGCCTGGAAAACCATGCTCGTGCCATTTAGTAAATTCTCATGCCTTTTACAAGGAATGGACAGATATTTCGATGAAATTTGTGGCAATAGTCAACCACAAATGTTTGTTTGTTGGTTTTCAACTATAGAATGAAATAAATGCTTAAAAAACATGACGCATGGCATGGTGCCATGGTATGACCTCACCATGCCCTAGTAAGAAATTGAGAAGGTTTGGCTTATGTCGTCATGCATGCCCTTCATAAATTGAACCATCACCGAGGAAGTTCCATGCTTTCGAGAGGGAAATCCCCAAGATTGAAGGGGAATCTAAATTTCCGTCCTAGTTTGTCATTCAGTTTTATTCCAACGATCAACATACCGCCTCAAATGCAATGTGTTCAAATTTGACATTTTTCCGGGCTCATTTACCATATTTAGGGGATTATGTGCATTTTCTAGGCATTAATGGACATAATTAAAATTCAAACAATCGGTGCATGAAAAGGTGCACAAAGAACGGTCTGGAAAACCATGCTCGTGTTATTTAGTACATTCTCATGCCTTTTACAAGGAATGGGCAGATATTTCAAGGAAATGTGTGGCAATAGTCAACCATAAACCTATCGTTTACTTGGTTAACAACTATACAAAAAATGAAACACATGGTTGGAAACATGACGCCTGGCGTGGTGCCATGGTATGGCCTCACCATGCCCTGGTAAAAATTGGAGAATGTTTTCCTTATGTCATGATGCACGCCTTTCATAAATCAAACCATCACCCAGGAAGTTTCATGGTTTCGAGGGGGAAATCACCAAGATTGAAGGGGATCCAAATTTCCTTTGTCCTTTGTCCATGAGTTTTTTTCCTACGATGAACATACAACCCGCAAATCACCGTGTTCAAATTTGGCACTTTTCTGGGTTCATTTGCCTTATTTAGGGGATTATGTGCATTTCCTAGGCATTAATGCACATAATTCAAGTTCAAACAATCGGTGCATGAAAGGGTGCACAAGAACGGCCTGGAAAACCATGCTCGTGCCATTTAGTAAATTCTCATGCCTTTTACAAGGAAGGGACATATATTTCGATGAAATGTGTGGCAATAGTCAACCACAAACGTTTGTTTATTGGGTTTTCAACTATAGAAAAAATGAAATAAATGCTTGAAAAACATGACGCCTGGCATGGTGTGCCATGGTATGACCTCACCATGCACTGGTAAAAATTAGAGAAGGTTTGGCTTATGTCGTCTTGCACGGCCTTCATAAATCGAACCATCACCAAAGAAGTTCCACGCTTTCGAGAGGGAAATCACCAAGATTGAAGGGGAATCCAAATTTTCTTCGTTCTTTGCCCTCGAGTTTTTTTCTACAACGAACATACACCCCGCAAATCACCGTGTTCAAATTTGGCATTTTTCCGGGCTCATTTACCATATTTAGGGATTATGTGCATTTTCTAAGCATTTAGCGCATATAAATCCAATCTAGCTACAGGTGCACGGGTGTGATGTGAGGGACGTGGATTGTCGTTTGATCACGGCGCATCCTACGGTGCACACGCGCGATCCGCGTGGCTGGGGTTCCGGCCAATCATAACGCAACACACAATAGGCTCAGCGCACATTGTTTCCGGAAGCGACGGAGAAGAACCGTGTGCGTTAATGAACGAGCAAAATTGTAAGGGAAGCCAAATCTGTTGTCGTTTATCGTTGAGCTCTTGAATACCACCGAACTGTACGGCTGCCCGGACCCTCCATCCCAGAGCTCTCTCTAGGCGTCGTCCATGGCACCACGGTGCACAATAACTGGTAAGGAAGCGATGGCATCCCTCCGCGCCGCGTTCCACGCCGCCCGCGACCGCACACATGGTAAGGAAGCGATGGCATCTCGCCGCGCTGAGTTCATCGCCGCCGGCGGCCAGACAGTTACATGGGCGGACTTTGAGGCTACCATGGCCGAATGGGTGGTGAATCTAGAGGCGGCCAAAGCCGCACAGAAGGAGCGGAAAAGGCAGAAAGCATCCAAGAAAAGAGAGTCCCGCCGCCGCAAGAAAAAAGAGGTCGCACGCCGTGGTGACGAGAGCTTGGCGGAGATTGAAGCATGGTGGGCTGCCACCTCCAAGGCCGGGAAGGAGAACGCTGGCGTCTGGCCAGCATGCCCCGATGGCAGCATGTGAGAAGTAGTTTAAGTTTGTAGTATTAGAGCAAATTACTTTAAGTTTGTAGTATTAACGTACAATGTCGGTAAGAGCATCCTTTGAGGGCTTTGACCATTGATTAGCACGTGTGCCCGTGTGCATTTTTTTTGCATTAATCATTAGAAGATCACAAAACACACGGTTTCTATGCCATACTCGTCTGCGTGTTTTTGCATTAATGACCCGTAAGTCAGTTACCTGTGTGATGTTTCCTAATAAACCAGGCGTACCATTGACCGAAAAAAATCAAGTACGCGTGTACATTTTTGGAGACGGGATCTGCCAACTTTCTTTTTTCTCGCACACGAGTATTTTACGCGCTTCGTCTGTGTTGTGTGTTTCCCCCGCCCAAGTTTTAAGTTTCGCAGTGAAATTTTCATTTGGCGCGCGATTTTAGAATTTATTC
>NC_057814.1:136151274-136199952 GCF_018294505.1 Triticum aestivum | reverse complement strand
CCACAACTTGAACCACATCTACATTCTGCTCGGATCCAGTCAGGTAACCCACCGATCTCTATCATGGCCCCGGCCTGATTGCTTAAGTGGCTCCTGCGAAACATCCTCATGTCTCTAAATCCCCACCGCCAGGAGCTGATGGCGGTCCATGGTGCGATGGCCGCTGTGCGTGTTGACCCGGAAGAACACCTCGCCTCCGCCACCGCCGCCGACATGGTGCAGGCTCTGGCCTAGATGAAGTCCCCCAGCGACTACCCCCAGGACTTAACAGGTAAGATCTGACCAGCTAAATCTTACCAATACCACTTGCAACGGCTATGATTTGTACGGGTTGATGTATTAAGCATGTTCGTGCCTTGTTTATTTCAGTACTGCACACTGTGTGATGTTCAAATATTACCGTGTCCAGCTCAATTTCACCAATACCAGCAACAAACTTACAATACATAACTCAGGATATCACTAGAGATGCTGCCCATTTGCTATTTTTAGTGGATGCTAACCCTATTGTACTTAACATGCCTGTCCATGTACTTACGTAGGGTCATAATGGCCGATGATGTTGTTTGCCGTCGAGGTTAGCTGCATCCCATGTCTTACAATATTTCACATAATTTGTGCAATTGCAGTTTAACTTCTACCATTTACTGGTTGCCTGTAGGTACACATGTCAGTGGCACTGATCCACGCCTCGACCAGGAGGAACAGCTCGCCTCCGTCGTCGCTGACTTTGGGCGGGCTCTGGCCAAGATGAAGTGCCCCAGCAACTACCTCTCAGGACTTACCAAGTATGTACTCACCAATTCAATCTTACCAATATCAGTTGCAATTAATGGCTATGTTCTGTATGGTCGATGTATTAAGCATGTTCTAGTAAACATGCCTAACACGTTTTTGCTACTTTTCCTACCTTTTTATAGAATTTGGGCCATTCTCTGCTCTGGCAGCACCTGCCTTGTGATGTTTAACTATGCCAATTGCTTTTTCATCAGTACCGGTTTCAATGTCTATTAAGCCTGTTGCAATTAACAGTTGAATCCATTTTTAAACAGTTGTATTTCAATGGCTACAAACTTACAAAACATGACTTAGGATGTTGTTAAGCCTGTTGCAATTAACAGTTGTGTCCATTTCTTAATCTGTCCATTTGCTACCATGCTACTCTCCGCAATAAAGATATACTAGAGATGCTGCCCATTTGCTATTTTTGGTGGATGCTAACCCTGTTCTACTTAACATGCCTATCCATGTACTTACGCAGGGTCATAACGGCTGATGCTGTTGTTTGCCGTCGAGGTTAGCTGCATCCCATGTCTTACAGTATTTCACATCATTCGTGCAATTGCAGTTTAACTTCTACCATTTACTAGTTGCCTTTAGGTACACATGTCAGTGGCACTGATCCACGCTTCGACCCGGAGGAACAGCTCGCCTCCGCCGCCGCTGACTTTGGGCGGGCTCTGACCAAGATGAAGTTCCCCAGCAACTACCTCTCAGGACTTACCAAGTATGTACTCACTAGTTCAATCTTACCAATACCAGTTGCAATTAATGGCTATGTTTTATACAGTCGATGTATTAAGCATGTTGTAGTAAACATGCCTAACACGTTTTAGCTATTTTCCCTACCTTTTTATAGACAACTGGGCCATTATCTGCTCTGGCAGCACCTGCCCTGTGAAGTTTAACTCTGCCAATTGCATTTTTATCACTACCGGTTTCAATGGCCATTAAGCCTGTTGCAATTAACAGTTGTATCCATTTTTAAAGAGTTGTATTTCAATGGATACAAACTTATAAAACATGAATTAGGATGTTTTTAAGACTGTTGCAATTAGCATTTGTATCCATTTTTTAATCCGTCCCTTTGCTACCGTGCTACTCTTTCGCAATGAAGATATCACTACAGATGTTGCCGTTTTATTACCATTTGCTATTTTTGGTGGATGTTAACCCTGTTGTAGTTAACATTGGCTTTCCATGTACTTACACAAGGCTACAATGGGCGATGCTATTGTTTGCCGTCGAGGTTAGCTGCATCCCATGTATTATACACCATCTATTCCTAAATATAAGTATTTTTAGAGATTCCAATATAGACTACATAAGGAGCAAAATGAGTGAATCTAGATTCTAATCTAAACTATATCTATAATTCTATATACATCTGTATGTAGTTCATATTGAAGAACTTGTACTTAGGAACATAGGTAGTTGTATTTTACATCATTTGTGCAATCTCAGTTTAGCTTCTAACATTTACTGGTTGCTTGTAGGTACATATATGAGCGGTACTAATCCACGCTTCGATCCCTTTTGCGTATGGGGCAATGAGATATTCATGAACAAGCGTCAAGTGAGGAAACTAAGAAAGATTGTTAGGCGAAAGAAACGGGTGATTGGAATTAAGCTCTTTATTTACACTTTGTCAAAGACAACAGTGAACTTTAGGATGGGAAGTAATGTGTTGCCTTTTCCCCCTGCCCACAACAAGTTACTCTATTAGACCTCAGTATCTGATATTTTCCTCTTTTGAATGGTTTCCGAAGCTATTTACTCATGATTACCTTGCAAACTACATGACCGAAGTGGAGGCAACTAAGGTTAAAGTATATAATTCATGCTACCATGATAATGCTCTAGAAGTCTTCCTGAAGGCAGTGAAGGATGGGCGGGCGATCGTCACAAGGGGTTGGACAAAAGTGGTTCGTGCCTATGGCATGCAGGAAGGCACGTTATGGGCATTCCGCTTCTTCAACACCGTCGGCAGTCAAAATGATTTACACTTGTCTCTTCACCTTTACCGCCTTTAAATATTGTGGTTCATCATAGTTAATTGTTGCCTAATCCTGTAATTACTGAACATATTGTACTGGCAATTTTATTTATGGATTTGTTGTTGAATCATTGTGCTAAGAAATTGAATTGCACGTTTCATATTTCAAAATTTCCAATTCGAATAATAAATTACAGGCAAAAATAAAAAGAGAACAAACGGTCATAGAACTTTGCAAATGGTTCTGGCAGTAAAAGCGCTTGTGATGGATAGCCCAATGCCACACAGTTTTCTACATCAAATCGTGTGTGATGTAGTTCATGAAAGCAAACAGTTAACCAAGGCAGAGCGTGTGTGATAGTTACACCTTCCACACACGAGCGTATACATAAAACTATGTGGGATGTACATACGAACGGAAATGTTTTCCCTGGATTGACTGTGTGGGATGTACATAAGAACGGAAACGTATTCCTTGGATTGACTGTGTGTGATATACATACGAAGGAAAAGTTTTTCTGGGATTCACCGTGTGGGATGCACATACCTACGGAAATGTTTTTCTGGGATTCATCGTGTGGGATGTACATATCTACGGAAATGATTGGGTGTTGATGCCTCGCCTGATCGCACACGGCCCCAGCCTGTGTCCCAGGAGGGCCTATACCCGACGATTTCTGGGTCGTGTGGGAAGGATCCCCCTATCGCCCACACTCACTTGGCGACGGTTTCAAATGCCGTTGCGGAAAGGGGTTAAAACCGTTTGTATAGCACCAAGGAGTACTAGTGAGTGTGTATAATCCATGGACTCACATTAGTCATAAAGAACTCACATACTTATTGTGAAAGCCTATTAGCCCTCGAAGCAAAGTACTACTCGCTTTCCCCTAGGGAATTGGTTGGCAGGAGTTAACCATCGCACGCATCTGATTATAACAACATTCAAGGATTTCATTTCAGACATAAAAATGCTCAAATCTCCCCACCATGCCATGACCAACACTTAGATAACAAGTTAATAACAGGCTATAATACCAATATTTCTAGTAACCAATGATCATGAACCTATATCCTTTTGTATTACGATATCAATATCATTAAACCATACATTTCATATTAGTGATATACATGAAAGTTTTTATTATACCCCCTTGAATACCTATCCTTCTTGGAGTAGTCTCATAACACGTGCAAATTACCACTTCATATTCATAGACTCTCAAAAATATTTAAGTGAAGCATGAGAGGATGACCCACAAGTATAGGGGATTTGTCATAGTCCTTTCGATAAGTAAGAGTGTCGAACCCAATGAGGAGCAGAAGGAAATGATAAGCGGTTTTCAGCAAGGTATTCTCTGCAAGCACTAAAATTATAGGTAACAGATAGTTTTGTGATAAGATAATTTGTAACGAGCAACAAGTAACAAAAGTAAATAAAGTGCAGCAAGGTGGCCCAATACTTTTTGTAGCAAAGGACAAGCCTGGACAAACTCTTATATAGAGGAAAGCGCTCCCGAGGACACATGGGAATTATCGTCAAGCTAGTTTTCATCATGTTCATATGATTCGCGTTCGGTACTTTGATAGTTTGATATGTGGGTGGACCGGTGCTTGGGTGCTGTCCTTACTTGGACAAGCATCCCACTTATGATTAACTCCTATTGCAAGCATCCGCAACTACAAAAGAAGTATTAAGGTAAACCCAACCATAGCATGAAACATATGGATCCAAATCAACCCCTTACGAAGCAACGCATAACTAGGGTTTAACCTTCTGTCACTCTAGCAACCCATCATCTACTAATTACTTCCCAATGCCTTCCTCTAGGCCCAAATAATGGTGAAGTGTCATGTAGTTGACGTTCACATAACACCACTAGAGGAGAGACAACATACATCTCATCAAAATATCGAACGAATACCAAATTCACATGACTACTAATAGCAAGACTTCTCCCATGTCCTCAGGAACAAAGGTAACTACTCACAAAGCATATTCATGTTCATAATTAGAGGAGTATTAATATGCATAAAGGATCTGAACATATGATCTTCCACCAAATAAACCAACTAGCATCAACTACAAGGAGTAATCAACACTACTAGCAACCTACAGGTACCAATCCCAGACTTAGAGACAAGAATTGGATACAAGAGATGAACTAGGGTTTGAGAGGAGATGGTGCTGGTGAAGATGTTGATGGAGATTGGCCCTCTCCCGATGAGAGGAGCGTTGGTGATGACGATGGCGATGATTTCCCCCTCCCGGAGGGAAGTGTCCCCGGCAGAACAGCTTTGCCGGAACCCTAGATTGGTTCCGCCAAGGTTCCGCCTCATGGCGACGGAGTTTTGTCCTGAAAGCTTGCTTCTCATTTTTCTTCGGACGAAAGACTTCATATAGCAGAAGATGGGCATCGGAGGGCCAACAGGGGGCCCACGAGGCAGGGAGGCGCGCCCAGGGGGTAGGGCGCGCCCCCACCTTCGTGGCCAGGGTGTGGGCCCCTCTGGTATTTCTTCCGCTTTATTTCCAAAAACAACTTTCGTGGAGTTTCAGGACTTTTGGAGTTGTGTAGAATAGGTCTCTAATATTTGCTCCTTTTCCAGCCCAGAATTCTAGCTGCCGGCATTCTCCCTCCTTATGTAAACCTTGTAAAATAAGAGAGAATAGGCATAAGTATTGTGACATAATGTGTGATAACAGCCTATAATGCAATAAATATCGATATAAAAGCATGATGCAAAATGGACGTATCAACTCCCCCAAGCTTAGACCTCGCTTTCCTCAAGCGGATGCCGATAACGATAAATATATCCACATGTTTAGAGGTAGAGGTGTCGATTAAATAAAATACGGACATGAGGGCATCATGGTTAATCTTATAACAGCAACATATATGGATATTGTCATATGATTTCTTATGCTCAAGTAATAATCTATTCACAATGCAAAGTATGAATCAGAAACTTTATTGGGAACTAACAAACTATAATCTCAGTCGTTGAAGCAATTGCAATTTATCATAACATCAGAAAGAGTATGTCAGAGCTTTTTAGCAAGTCCACATACTCAACTATCATTTACTCTTTCACAATTGCTAACACTCACGCAATACTTGTGGTTACGGAGTTTTAATCAGACACAGAGAAAGATAGGGGCTTATAGTTTCGCCTCCCAACCTCTTACCTCAAGGGTAATGTCAACACTAATAGTTCATGCTAACCTACATCCAATTATATATATATATATATCAGGATCTTTCCAACATCCTGTGCTTGTCAAAGGATAAAATGTAAAAAGGAAAGGTGGAGATCACCATGACTCTTGCATAAGGTAGAAGATAATAATAAAAGATAGGCCCTTCGCAGAGGGAAGCAGAGGTTGCCATGTGCTTTCAGGGTTGGAAGCAGAGAGAGCAATTTTTATTGCTTGCACCGATGACAACTTACTTGAAGGATCTTACTCAATCCATAGTTAGATATGGTGGACTCTCATGGCAAAACTGGTTTAAGGGTATTTGGAAGCACAAGTAGTATCTCTACTTGGTGCAAAGAATTTGGCTAGCATGAGGGGGAAAGGCAAGCTCAACATGTTGGATGATCCATGACAATATACTTTATCTCAGATATAAGAAAACATAACCCATTACGTTATCTTCCTTGTCCAACATCAACTCTTTAGCATGTCATATTTTAATGAGTGCTCCCAATCATAAAAGATGTCCAAGATAGTATATTTATATATGAAACCTCTCTTTCTTTATTACTTCCTATTAATTGCAACGATGACCAAAACTATGTTTGTCAACTCTCAACAACATTTAATCATCATACTCTTTCTATGTGAAGTCATTACTCTCCATAAGATCAATATGATCTCTTTGTTTCTTTTTATTCTTTTTCTCTTTTCTTTTATTCCCTCAAGATCATAGCAAGATAATCAAGCCCTTGACTCAACCCTAATCTTTATTATATAGCTCACGGACTCGATTACATAGAGGGGTCATAAAGCAAAACTCAAAACTAGATCATACCAAAAACTTTATTCTACTAGATCAAGATACTGCTAAAAGGATCGAAATAAGAAAAATGGTAAAGATAGGAGTGTGATGGTGATACGATACCGGGGCACCTCCCCCAAGCTTGGCAGTTGCCAAGGGGAGTGCACATACCCATGTGGTTATATCTCTTTTGCTGGTGAAGAAGATGGTGGTGATGATGGGTAGTCGCACATCGAGTGTAAGAGATCCTCCAACTTGCGGATAATGCCCTTGAGTGCAACGATATGCTCCTTCAACAAAATATTTTCACATGTGAGATACTTGTTTTGAATACGAGCTAACTCAATCATCTTGAAAGCTTCGATCTCAGTTGGGGTAAGAAGATTGTGATCAAGTTGAAGGATGTCTTCTGTTGCCGGAACTTGGTCCTCCGTGGCCTTCTTAATCCCTTCATCCTTGTTGATCTCCATGGGTTCTTCCCTCTTCAGCTCTATCTTCATTAGCCAAGCATCGTTGTCACCATTGTTGGAGGAGGGGGACGACATGATGCCTGGCCTTGACAACCCTGACAGAAAATAGCTCGAAACAAGAACAGAGGACAATTGCGTGATAAAGGAGTCAAAACCTTCGGGAGATTATATAATGAATTTTTACCGACCAAAATATGTATCGTGCAAGAAAACGGAGTCCGGAGAGCGCATAAGGTGCCCACGAGGCAGGGGGGCGCGCCCAAGGGGGTAGGGCACGCCCTCCACCCTCGTGGAGCCCTCGTGTCCTTCCCGGACTGCTTCTTATTTTTCTGTTTTTCTAAATATTCCAAAACGGAGAAAAATTGCCATTAGAAGTGTTTTGGAGTCGGTTTACTTACCGTACCACATACCTATTCCTTTTCAGAGTCTGAACCGTTCCGGAAAGTGTCCCTTATGTATTCCTCCGGGGTTACGGTTTCAATAACATTAGTTTCAACATTTATAGGATTACCTGAGATATAGTGTTTGATTATTTGACCGTTCACCACCTTCAGATTTGTGCCCTCGAAGTTGTTGATTTTTATGGCACCGGAACGATAGACCTCCTCGATAACGTAGGGACCTTCCCATTTAGAGAGAAGTTTCCCTGCAAAAAATCTTAAACGAGAGTTGTATAGCAATACATAATCACCTACATTAAACTCACGCTTTTGTATTCTTTTGTCATGCCATCTTTTAACTTTTTCTTTAAACAACTTGGCATTTCCATAGGCTTGGGTTCTCCATTCATCAAGTGAGCTAATGTCAAATAACCTCTTCTCACCGGCAAGTTTGAAATCATAGTTGAGCTCTTTAATGGCCCAATATGCCTTATGTTCTAGTTCGAGAGGTAAGTGACATGCTTTTCCATAAACCATTTTATATGGAGACATACCCATAGGATTTTTATATGCAGTTCTATAGGCCCATAATGCATCATCAAGTTTCTTGGACCAATTCTTTCTAGATCTATTAACAGTCTTTTGCAAAATTCATTTGAGTTCTCTATTACTCAATTCTACTTGACCACTAGACTGTGGATGATAAGGAGATGCAATTCTATGATTAACATCATACTTAGCAAGCATTTTACAGAAAGCACCATGAATAAAATGTGAACCACCATAAGTCATTAAATATCTAGGGACTCCAAACCTTGGAAAAATAACTTATTTAAGCATCTTAATAGAGGTGTTATGATCAGCACTACTAGTTGGAATAGCTTCTACCCACTTAGTAACGTAATCAACAGCAACTAAAATATGTTTATATCCATTAGAGGCAGGAAACGGTCCCATATAATCAAAGCCCCAAACATCAAATGGTTCAATAACAAGTGAATAATTCATAGGCATTTCTTGAAGTCTACTAATATTACCAATTCTTTGACATTCATCACAAGATAGGACAAACTTACGGGCATCCTTGAAGAGAGTAGGCCAATAAAAACCGGATTGCAATACCTTATGTGCAGTTCTATCTCCAGCATGGTGTCCTCCATAAGCCTTGGAGTGACACTTGCGTAGGATCTGTTCCTGTTCATGCTCAGGTACACAACGTCTAATAACACCATCTACTCCTTCTTTATAAAGATTTGGGTCATCCCAAAAGTAATGTCTCAAATCATAGAAAAACTTTTTCTTTTGCTGGTATGTGAAACTAGGTGGTATAAATTTAGCAACAATGTAATTAGCATAATCAACATACCATGGAGCAGTATGAGCAGCATTTATGACATTTAATTGTTCATCAGGAAAGCTATCATCAATAGGTAGTGGGTCATCAAGCACGTTTTCTAACCTAGACAAGTTATCTGCAACGGGGTTCTCAGCTCCCTTTCTATCAATAATATGCAAATCAAATTCTTGTAGCAAGAGAACCCATCTAATAAGTCTAGGTTTAGCATCTTTCTTTTCCATAAGATATTTAATAGCAGCATGATCCGTGTGAATAGTTACTTTAGAATCAACAATATAAGTTCTAAACTTATGACAAGCAAATACAACTGCTAAGAATTCTTTTTCAGTAGTAGCATAATTTCTCTGAGCATTGTCTAGAGTTTTACTAGCATATTGAATAACATTTAATTTCTTATCAACTCTTTTCCCTAGAACAGCACCTACAGCATAATCACTAGCATCACACATGATTTCAAAGGGTAAATTCCAATCAGGTGGCTGAACAATAGGTGCAGAAATCAATGCTTTCTTAAGTATTTCAAATGCTTCTACACAATCATCGTCAAAGAAAAATGGTATATCTTTTTGTAATAGATTAGTCAGAGGCCGAGAAATTTTTGAGAAGTCCTTAATGAACCTCCTATATAAACCGGCATGACCAAGGAAACTTCTTATACCTTTGATGTCCTTGGGACATGGCATCTTTTCAATAGCATCAACTTTAGCTTTATCAACTTCAATGCCCCTTTCAGAAATTTTATGCCCCAAGACAATGCCTTCATTAACCATAAAGTGGCACTTCTCCCAATTCAAGACAAGATTAGTTTCTTCACATCTCTGCAAAACTCGATCAAGGTTGCTCAAGCAATCATCAAAAGAGGATCCATAAACGGAGAAATCGTCCATGAAAACCTCACAAATCTTTTCACAAAAGTCACAGAATATAGCCATCATGCATCTTTGAAAGGTAGCAGGTGCATTACATAAACCAAAAGGCATACGTCTATAAGCAAAAGTACTGAAAGGGCAAGTAAATGTGGTCTTTGCTTGATCATCAGCTGACACAGGTATTTGAGAGAAACCAGAATAACCACCTAGAAAGCAAAAATGTGTATGTTTGGATAATCTTTCTAGCATTTGATCAATAAAAGGTAAGGGGTAATGGTCTTTTTTAGTAGCTTTATTTAATTTGCGGAAATCAATTACCATCCTATAACCTATAATAATTCTTTGCGGAATCAATTCATCTTTATCATTAGGAACAACAGTAATACCTCCCTTCTTAGGGACACAATGGACAGGACTTACCCACTGACTATCAGCAACGGGATAGATTATACCTGCCTCAAGGAGCTTTAGTATTTCCTTTCTTACCACTTCTTTCATTTTAGGATTCAGCCGTCGTTGGTGATCAATAACTGGTTTAGCATCTTTCTCCAAAATTATTTTATGTTGAGATAGAGTGGGACTAATGCCCTTAAGATCATCAAGAGTATATCCAATAGCAGCACTGTGCTTCTTCAGAGGTTTCAATAATTTTTCTTCCTCCTTCTCTGAAAGGTTAGCACTAATAATAACAGGATATATCTTCTTTTCATCAAGATAAGCATATTTAAGAGTATAAGGCAATGGTTTAAGCTCAAACACGGGATCACCCTTGGGTGGAGGAGGATCCCCTAGGATTTCAATAGGCAAGCTGTGTTTAAGAATAGGTCCCTGTTTAAAGAACACTTCATCTATTTCCCTTCTTTCATTCATAAACATATCATTTTCATGGTCTAGCAAATATTGTTCTAAAGGATCACTAGGAGGCACGGCAATAGAAGCAAGACCAATAATTTCATCTTTACTAGGCAATTCCTCTTCACGGTGTTGTCTACGAAATTTAGAGAAATTAAACTCATGAGACATATCACCTAGACCAATAGTAACAACATCCTTTTCGCAGTCTATCTTAGTATTAACAGTGTTTAAGAAGGGTCTACCAAATATAATGGGACAAAAGCTATCTTGTGGGGAACCAAGAACAAGAAAATCAGCAGGATATTTGGTTTTCCCACACAAGACTTCAACATCTCTAACAATCCCAATTGGTGAAATAGTATCTCTATTGGCAAGTTTAATTGTGACATCAATATCTTCTAACTCAGCGGGTGCAATATCAAGCATAATTTCTTTGTATAAGTCAATAGGTATTGCACTAGCACTAGCACCCATATCACATAAGCCATGATAACAATAATCTCCTATTTTAACAGAAATACAGGCATGCCTACCACAGGTCTATGTTTATCTTTAGCACAAGGTTTGGCAATTCTAGCAGTCTCATTACAGAAATAAATAACATGCCCATCAATATTATCAGCCAAGAGATCTTTAACCATAGCAATATTAGGTTCAACTTTAACTTGCTCAGGAGGTGTATAAGTTCTAATATTGCTTTTACGAACCACAGTTGAAGCTTTAGCATGATCTTTTATCCTAACAGGAAAAGGTGGTTTCTCAACATAAGCAGTAGGAACAATAGGATCATTATAAGTGATAGTCTTTTCTTCAACTTTAATAGGTGCAGCTACTTTTACTTCTATGGGAGGATGATATTTAAACCACTTCTCCTTAGGTAGATCAACATGAGTAGCAAAAGATTCACAAAAGGAAGCTACTATCTCAGAGTCAAGTCCATATTTAGTGCTAAATTTACGGAAAACACCGGTATCCATAAAAGATTTAACACAATCAAACTTAGGTGTCATACCTGACTCCTTACCTTCGTCGAGATCCCAATCTTCAGAATTGCGTTTAATTCTTTCCAATAAATCCCATTTGAATTCAATAGTCTTCATCATAAAAGAGCCAGCACAAGAAGTATCGAGCATGGTGCGATTGTTATCAGAAAGCCGAGCATAAAATTTTTGAATAATCATTTCTCTTGAGAGCTCATGATTGGGGCATGAATATAACATTGATTTAAGCCTCCCCCAAGCATGAGCGATGCTTTCTCCTTCGCGAGGCCAAAAATTATATATATAATTGCGATCACGATGAACAAGATGCATAGGATAAAACTTCTGATGAAATTCCAATTTCAATCGTTTGTAGTTCCATGACCCCATATCATCACATAGCCTATACCATGTCAATGCATCTCCCTTCAAAGATAAAGGAAAGACCTTCTTCTTGATAACATCATCGGGCATACCTGCAAGCTTAAATAATCCACAAACTTCATCCACATATATTAGGTGCTCATCAGGATGTAATGTTCCATCTCCTGCAAAAAGATTAGCTAACAGTTTTTCTACCATACCCGAAGGAATTTCAAAGTAGACATTTTCATTTTCAGTAGGTTCAGTAGGTTGAGGAGCAACTCTTTGCTCTACTAGTCGGGTGAAGATACCCCGAACAAGCCCCTCAGAGGATTACTTTCCATAGTAACAAGTGACAATAATTTCAGCACACTATATAAATTTTTCCTTACCAAATTCCACCTACCAAAGGCGCTTCACTCCCCGGCAACGGTGCCAGAAAAGAGTCTTGATGACCCACAAGTATAGGGGATCTATCGTAGTCCTTTCGATAAGTAAGAGTGTCGAACCCAACGAGGAGCAGAAGGAAATGATAAGCGGTTTTCAGCAAGGTATTCTCTGCAAGCACTGAAATTATGGGTAACAGATAGTTTTGTGATAAGATAATTTGTAACGAGCAACAAGTAACAAAAGTAAATAAAGTGCAGCAAGGTGGCCCAATCCTTTTTGTAGCAAAGGACAAGCCTGGACAAACTCTTATATAGAGAAAAGCGCTCCCGAGGACACATGGGAATTATCGTCAAGCTAGTTTTCATCACGTTCATATGATTCGCGTTCGGTACTTTGATAATTTGATATGTGGGTGGACCGGTGCTTGGGTGATGTCCTCACTTGGACAAGCATCCCACTTATGATTAACTCCTATTGCAAGCATCCGCAACTACAAAAGAAGTATTAAGGTAAACCTAACCACAGCATGAAACATATGGATCCAAATCAACCCCTTACGAAGCAACGCATAAACTAGGGTTTAAGCTTCTGTCACTCTAGCAACCCATCATCTACTTATTACTTCCCAATGCCTTCCTCTAGGCCCAAATAATGGTGAAGTGTCATGTAGTCGACGTTCACATAACACCACTAGAGGAGAGACAACATACATCTCATCAAAATATCGAATGAATACCAAATTCACATGACTACTAATAGCAAGACTTCTCCCATGTCCTCAGGAACAAAGGTAACTACTCACAAAGCATATTCATGTTCATAATCAGAGGAGTATTAATATGCATAAAGGATCTGAACATATGATCTTCCACCAAATAAACCAACTAGCATCAACTACAAGGAGTAATCAACACTACTAGCAACCTACAGGTACCAATCCCAGACTTAGAGACAAGAATTGGATACAAGAGATGAACTAGGGTTTGAGAGGAGATGGTGTTGGTGAAGATGTCGATGGAGATTGGCCCTCTCCTGATGAGAGGAGCGTTGGTGATGACGATGGCGATGATTTCCCCCTCCCGGAGGGAAGTGTCCCCGGCAGAACAGCTCTGCCGGAACCCTAGATTGATTCCACCAAGGTTCCGCCTCGTGGCGGCGGAGTTTCGTCCTGAAAGCTTGCTTCTGATTTTTCTTCGGACGAAAGACTTCATATAGCATAAGATGGGCACCGGAGGGCCAACAGGGGGCCCATGAGGCAGGGGGCGCGCCCAGGGGGTAGGGCGCGCCCCCCACCCTCGTGGCTAGGGTGTGGGCCCCCTCTGGTATTTCTTCCGCTCAGTATTTTTTATTATTTCCAAAAACAACTTTCGTGGAGTTTCAGGACTTTTGGAGTTGTGTAGAATAGGTCTCTAATATTTTCTCCTTTTCCAGCCGAGAATTCCAGCTACCGGCATTCTCCCTCCTTATGTAAACCTTGTAAAATAAGAGAGAATAGGCATAAGTATTGTGACATAATGTGTGATAACAGCCCATAATGCAATAAATATCGATATAAAAGCATGATACAAAATGGACGTATCAACTCCCCCAAGCTTAGACCTCGCTTGTTCTCAAGCGAAAGCCGATAACGATAAATATGTCCACATGTTTAGAGGTAGAGGTGTCGATAAAATAAAATACGGACATGAGGGCATCATGGTTAATCTTATAACAGCAACATATATGGATATTGTCATATGATTTCTTATGCTCAAGTAATAATCTATTCACAATGCAAAGTATGAATCATAGATAAGAACACATGATTATGGACCTTCTTGTCTAGATTTCCAATATGTTCAATAGTAGGCATTTTATTTTCAATAGCTTCTAGCCTTTGCATAACATGTTCCAAAGTTAATGTCGCTCTCGTTTCATTAATAGTGATAGATGGTGATCCTACTAAATTTCCATGGCATTAGAAGCATCAATAGTGTGACTACTCAAGAAATTCCCTCCGGTAATAATGTCAAGCACAAATCTATACCAAGTAGTAACACCCACATAAAAATTACGAAGATGAACAGTAGTACAGTGCTTGCGAGTTGATCTATTCTGAGCACCGCAAATCCTATACCAAGCATTCTTTAAACATTCACCTCCCCTTTTTTTAAATTAAGCACTTCATTCTCAGGGGTACAAGCAACAAGTGAAGAACTAGCCATAGTGGCAAAGCAAGCAAGCAAGCAAACTAAAAGGGTAAAAAAATGTGTTTTTGTTTTTTATGAGAAGTGGAGGGAGATGAAAAAGGGAGGCAAATAAAAAGTAGAGAAAGTAGATGATAGTTTGTATGTAGGAACCTGGTAAGAATTTGATGATGTCTCCCCGGCAACGGCGCCAGAAATTCTTCCTGCTACTGGTAAACTGCGTTGGGATTTTCCCCAAAGAGGAGGGGAGATGTAGTATAGTAGAGATGAGTATTTCCCTTAGTGAGAACCAAGGTTATCGAACCAATAGGAGAACCAAGCAAACTCTCGTCTTCAGCACCTACACACACAACAAGCAAATACTTGCACCCGACGCGAGCAAAAGGGTTGTCAATCCCCTTGAACTCGTTACTTGCAAGGATTAATTCTGACAGTGATAGATAGATAAAAGAAAAGTAAAATAAAAATAAGTAAATTGCATTAAAATATTTTTGGTTCTAATAAATGATAAAGGTAGACCCGGGGGCATAGTTTTCCCTAGAGGCTTCTCTCTTGAACACATAGCATGCGGTGGGTAAACAAATTATTGTTGGGCAATTGATAGAAAAGCGCATACTTATGATGTTATTCATGGCAATGATCATGTGTATAGGCATCACGTCCATGACAACTAGACCGACTCCTTCCTGCATCTACTACTATTACTCCACCAATCGACTGTTATCCAGCATCCATCTATGGTATCAAGTTCATAACAAACAGGGTAACGCTTTAAGCAAGATGACATGATGTAGACAAAGTAACTAAACCCAATCAATATGAATGAACCCCATCGTTTTACCCTTATGGCAACAATACAATACATGCCTCGCCACCCCTTCTGTCACGAGGTGTGGACACCGCAAGATTGAACCCATCACAAAGCACCTCTCCCATTGAAGACAAATCAATCTAGTTTGTGAAACCAAACGAATAGATCGGAGAGAAATACAAAGTTATAACAACCATACGTAATAAAGTTCAGAAAAGACTAAGTTACATTCAATGAATAATCTGATCATAAACCCACAATTCATCGGATCCCAACAAACACACTACAAAAGAAGATTACACGGATAGAACTCCAAGAAGATCGAGGAGAACATGATATTGAAGATCAAAGCGAGAGAAGAAGCCATCTAGCTACTAGCTATGGACCCGTATGTCTGTGGTAAACTACTCACGCATCATCGGAAGGCAACAAGGATGATGTAGAAGCCCTCCATGATCGATTCCCCCTCTGGCAGAGTACCCGAAAAGGCCTCCAGATGGGATCATGGAAGAACAGAAGTTTGCGGTGGCGAAAAAAGTGTTTCGGGTGGCTCTTTGTTGGTTTGGGAATATTTGTGAATTTATAGTCTTGGAATTAGGTCAAACGGAGTTGCATGGGGCCCATGAGCTCGGGGGCGCGCCTACCCCCCTGGGGCGAGCCCTATGAGCTTGTGCCTCTCTCGTAGCTCTTCTGGCCTCCTCCCGAAGCTTCTAGGGTCCCTTCTGGTCCAGAAAAAATCACCGTAAAGTTTCATCATGTTTGGACTTCGTTTGGTACTGATTCTCTAAAAAGCCAAAAACAAGCAAAAAAACAGGAACTGGCACTGGGCATTGGGCTAATAGGTTAGTCCCAAAAAAAGGATAGAAAATAACATATAAATGCATATAAATCATTCAAGATTGATAATATAATAATATGAAACAATAAAAAAATACAGGTACATTGGAGATGTATCAAGGCGCCCCCTTATGGAAGGGGGAGGCCGAATTAGACTTGGGGAGGAGTTGGACTCCTCCCCCTTGGCCGGCGCCTCAAGGAGGCTCCTTCCCTCCTTGGTGGATGCCCTCTCCCTCTCCTCTAACCTATATAGTAGGGTTTTTTGCTCTATTGAGACACACAAGTTTGGAGCCTCCTCTAGTCCATCTAGTTATAGTTGATCTTGTTGATCTAATTAGAGCTAGACTAATTCTAATTAGTAGAAGCCTAGTGTGGTTCCAATATCCCACCTCTAATTCTCCGATGACGATTAGCTCTGGACGGCGAAGCGCTGCCGGATCGTGAAGGTTACACGCTTGCGAACGAGTAGAGTGGTTGTCGTGGAATTGTCACGGCAGATGTCCTCAAGCTAGGACTTAGTCGTGGAGCCATCGCCGCTAGGAAGCTTGAAGGGGTTAAACGGGACAAGGAACACGAGGGTTTATACTGGTTTGGCCCCTTACGGTGAAGGTAAAAGCCTACGTCCAGTTGAGGTGGTATTGATTAGGGTTTCGATGACCAGGGAGCTTAACTGCTATGCCTGGCTCTCGATCAGATCTTTTCTTCTCCCTAAACCGCTGCCGGGTCGTCCCTTTATATAGAGAGGTTGACGCCCAGCCGCTTCTGAGAGTCCCGGCCGGCTCATAAGAGTGTCTGGCTCGGACTCTCAACTATTCTTGCCTTATACTACAAGTTCTACCATAATAACGGTTGCAACTACGGGCCTTAAGCCATCTCCGGGTCTCAGGCCCATCTTTGGCCCACCGTCATCAAGCTTGGCGCCGGGCTTTAGGTGATGATCCTTATGTGTAACCCGGCCCCGCCGGGCGGGTGACTCTAAGGGTTATATCCTCAACATTAGGCCCCAGATTGATTTGAGCCGGCTCATGTCAATCTTCAACTCTTTCCACAGAAAAGCTCCGGCTTACAATCGTGTGAAGGCCATAACCCGGCGTGACGTCATCCTCTGGATTCCGGGTAATCCGCCGTGACGTCATCTTCCATTAAGTCCATTTTTTACTCCACCATATCTGCAACGGATCTTATCTTTACTGCCATCCCGAAAATCGAGGCGTTTTTATGGTGAGATAACCGCGCCGTGGCCTCCTCGTTTCTCGCGCTCACTTATGAGCTTGCCCTTATAAGTAGTCCGGCCCGATGAGCCTCCAGCAGCCCGTCTTCCTCCTCGCGCCACTGTTCCTCCGCTCGAGCTCCGTCGCCGTCGCCATCGCGGGTCTTCTCGTCCTCACCGACTCCGGCCGCTGCATCGACCTGTTGCGTCCAGAGAGAACGGCGGCGATCCCCGCGACTCACCAGCACCTGTAAGTCTTCGCCACTCCGTATAGTAGATCCACATTAGGCTTCCGCAGTTCTTCCCGTGTTCTTCGCTGTTCCTCGCAAGTCCCAGTAGTTTTTATTTTTACCGCCTTTCTTGATCTCCAACTGCATAGGACTGCTGCGGTAGTTGTTTTACGCCCATTCCAATGTTCATAGATCCCTTCTTACTGCGTACAGACTCTGTTCAGGCTTATGAACTTCCTCGGCGTCTGTTTTAGGTCTAGAAATCTTTCCTTTTATTCAACCATTTTGATCCAAAATTTTCACCACGATCTGTGAAACTTGTTTTCACCACACTTAGTAAAAAACTGCATCTGCCGAGCTATGGCGGCTTACATTTCCGGCTCAAAGAAGCCACGTGCCGTGAAATTTTGCCGGCTCATTTATAATAACGTTGTAGGCAATTTGAATTACTCTCGCTTCCTTCAGCGACTTAGATAACCCGATGCATTTAGCCATATGTCATTAGGCCCCTTCATAAGCCGCCACTTTAAACCTTGAACTATAAATTCCCTCCGGCTTATAATTAAACCGGACATTTCCTTTTATCATAGGCTTCCGACTTGCACCATGCCTCCCAAAGCTCCCAAAGCACCCATCACTTGCAAATGGATGAGGTCCAACGTCACCGACGAAACCTTAGCAGACTTTGTGAAGACGGGTTACCTGCCCAAGAAGGACGTCATGTCTTACCGCGCCCCTGACCCGTCAGAGGAGAGACCACAGCCAAAGGACGGGGAGGTGGTAATATTTGCGGATCACATGAGCCGGGGCTTCGCACCGCCCGGCTCAAAGTTCTTCAGAGATGTACTGAATTTCTTTGACCTGCGGCCACAAGATATAGGACCCAATTCGGTGTCAAACATATGCAACTTCCAAGTGTTCTGCGAGGTCTACCTTGGAGAGGAGCCCAGCCTTCTGCTCTTTAGAGAGCTGTTCTATTTGAACCGCCAGAACGAGTGCGCCAACGGGCCGAGCTTAGAACTTGGTGGAATCTCCATTCAGCGACGGAGAGACTGCCTTTTTCCTTACGCCGAGCCGCCAAGCCACCCAAAGGACTGGAACCAGACGTGGTTCTATTGCCAAGACACGTCGCCGGCTGACGAGAGCCCGCTGCCCGGATTTCGTCCTTCGCGTCTGGAACCAACTCACCCTCTGTCCGACAAGTTATCTCAGGCGGAGCGCCAACCCCTGATCCCTACCATCAATAAGATCAAGGCTCTCCTGGGCAATGGCCTCAACGGCATCGATCTGGTCCGGGTTTGGATCTCCTGGAGGGTGATCCCTTTGAGTCGCCGCCCCGGCTTAATGTGTGATTACACGGGCCGGAAGGATGAACCCCTGCGACACAGCCGCAACGATCTTCCTGAAGACGTTGCTGAAGAAATGACCAAGGCTCTTTTGAACGAGAGCTTGGCAGACTGCGGGAGGACCGGCTTAAGCCCCTTCTGCAAGACCAACCCGGCCCCAGCGGTAAGCCGCTGATCTGAACATCTTATTTTCTTCTGTAGATAGCTTTCATCTGAACCTTAAGAAATCGTCATTGTATTTTTCAGGCTGATGACAAATTCTGGATGGTCAAATATGACCATGAGGCGGCCAAGAAGGCCAGGAAGGCTAAGAAAGCCGCCAAGAGAGCCGCCCCCCGCAAGAAGGGAAGTAGGCCTACTTCTTCAGAGCTGCTGCAACTAAGCGACAGCTCCGAGTCAGAGGTAACCCCTGAGCCTATAAGCCCTTGTTGTATTTGTTTATTTCTGTCCACCTTACCAATACTTGTTCATCAACAGGATGACACCGGAGCAAGTAACCCGGTGGTTGAAGAGGTAATGACACTTTCCTCTGACTCGGAGCCCTTGCCAAGGCTGAAAATCCGAAGGGTAACCCGGAAAGTAAGATTTTCACATCCTTTAGCTTATCAAGATCCTCAATTTCTTTTGAAGCGACAGATTCATGAGAGCCGGCGGCACACCCGGACCAACAAGGATGCTGACCTCTCCTCCGGCTTACCCGACGCGTCGAGAAAACGCCGGACCGAGGTTATCTCCCACTTGTACCCTTTTCATCCTTTGGCGGGTGTTATACGTCAACCGCTCAATTCTTCTGATTCAAATTATCAGGAAACCTCACCCTCCTCTGGTGACTCAATGCAATCAAACCTGCCGGCCTTCAAGACCGTACCCGGGTAATAATGATCATCTCTTATTGTGCTTATCTTTACTCATACTTTGGTGCTAACCTTTTTGTCCTTTCAGTGCCCAGGCAAAGCTCAGTAAGAGGGCGAAAAAGAACAAGCCGGTCGAAGAGCCGGACTTGCCTGAACCGGAGGTTGCAGCTCAAGAGCCGCCAGTTGCCTCTGCCCCTGCAGCCGCTGCTCCATCCGACAGGCCAATCGCAGAAACTTCTGCTAACCCGGAGACCTCCAGCCTGGCCACTTCTGCTAACCCGGAGACCTCCAGCCTGGCTCAGCCGGCCGACGACCCGGACGTGGTAATCACCCAGACGGAGTTTGTTGAGCCGGGGAGACCCACTGCGTTGGCCAAGTGCTCCGCCAAAGAAGAGTTGCTAGAGCGCCACCGGGCCAATCTGGATCTCACCGACTATGCCAATCTGAGCATCGGAGAGATCGTCTCCGGCTATGTCAGTCAGGTGCACAAGAGCCGGGATTTAGAGATCGGCATGGTGAATCAGATTCAGCAGAAGTCTGAGGTACCACTCTTCTTACTTACTACATAGTTATCTTTACCATACTAGCCCCCAAGTCGACGACTTATGGTTGAATAGGTTGTAGACTTAAATTCCGGCTTATTTCCATGAACTGGTAATTTGTAGATAGAAACGTTCGACATGCATTAGCCCCCAAGTGCCAAGTGTCTTTGCTTGGAAAACGCTTGGGACTTTTAAATTTGCATAGTAACTGTTCATATTATAACCCAGAAATTGTGCAGGCTGCTTGCAAGAAGCTTGAGGCTGACATCTCTGACCTGAAGACCCGCCTGAGGACGCAGGAAACTGAAACCCGGAAGGCCAACGCCAAATTTGTGTCCAGTATTGCTGCTCAAGAAAAGCTGAAGAAAGACTTTGAAACTGAACGGAAAGCTTGGGCCGAAGAAAAGGCTACTCTGGTGAGCCGGGCCGAACAGGCGGAGAAGGCTCTGACGGAGAGAACCGCCGAACTCTCCGGCTTAAAGCGCCACGTGTCACAGATGGTCGCTGCCATCTTCGGTAAGTTATTCCACCGGCTTTCATCAAGTTTATAATCTTTATGTCTCGTAACTCCCATCATTGCCAGCGGCTTATCTTACTTTGTTAAACAGGTCCAAGAAGCGCCAACCTCAACCAAAGTGTGCTGACCAATTTGAAGGCCGTGTACACTCTGGTGGAGCAACTCTACACCGGGTCACAGCGCGCCTTGGCTCTGGTGGCCCTATCCAATGAGGTGCCGACTCACCTGGCGGAAGTTCTTCGCCGGCTTGCTGTTCTTCCTTAGCGTGTCCAAGAGCTGCGACGGGCCTCTGCAAGAGCCGGAGCCATAGCTGCTCTGAGCCGGGCCAAGGCGTTCCTTCCAGAACTAGACCCGGCGGACATTGCCCTTGGCTACCCCAGCTTAAAGGAAGATGGCACCCCCTTTGACCAAAGGGACTTTGCAGCCTGCGTGAAGATCGTACGCCCAGTGGCCACTCTGATTGGAAATGACACGGATCTGACCAAGTACCAGCCGGGTTACGATGCAGAGAATCAGAGGATCCCCACTCCGCGCTATGAGGCTATCAGCTTAGTCCCGCCGACTCGTAAGCACACCTTTGCCCCGGAAATTAACCCAGCCGGGTTAATTGACGAGGAAGCTCAATTTGAGGCTCTGAGCGGCATTGACTGGAAATCGTCAACTTTCCAGGTCTTGGGAACAGCCGGAGGAGCGGAGAGGGATGAGTCGGAAGCTTCAACCCAGCAAGCATCTTAACTCTGTAGGCGGCTTATTCAAACAATGCTTCACCCTTTTGGACTCGATGAGTCTTGTAATAGAATAGGACCATTTTAACTTTGTCGTGCCATCGTGCACGTGCTGAATGCTTAATTCCATTGAAGTGGTTTCCTTATATTCCTCCGAGTCATAAATAGTTGTCTTTAACTATCCTGCATAGAAAAACAAATCACAAGTCTCTAGGCGGCTTACCGCACTGAGAATCATAGCCTTATACATATAACCCGGAATATGAATCACAAAAGACTGGTCCTCAATTATGTCCTTGACATAACCGTAATAACACACTTACCGGCCTTCAAGCACACTTCCGGTTTATATAACCCGGATAATAAGGTTGGTACCTCAATTCCGGTTTACCAGTCTTAATAACGCCGATTGTGTTCGACTAATACTGTGAATCAAAGTTAAGCCGGCGGAATAAGAACCGCCGTGTACACTGTTGATACAACCAGAAGAACTTGTTGTAAGCCAGAAAATCAAACTTAGGGGTTTCCGGTTCGAATACGACCAGAGACCCATCCCAAAGGGGTTAAGCCAAGATTCGAATGCGATCACATAGCCCCTAGTGGGTTTGGCGATGCCGATCAAGAGGGTATCGACAGCTATGTTCTCTTTGGTTCGAATACGACCCATGTTTGAACAAGAAGCCCCCAAATGACCTTAAGAGATGTTTAACGACGCTGATTCGAATACGATCCACGTCGGTTCCCAAAGGGGGTTGAGCCATGATTCAAATATGATCAAAGAAAACTCCCCAATGAGCTCGGCACTTTGCCAATCAAATGGGTATCGACAGCTATGTTCTCCTTGGTTCGAATACGGCCTATGTTTGAACAGGAAGCCCCCAAGTGACTTTATTGCGTACGGCTAGATTCGAATACGATCATAAGCCGGATCCACCTCCAAGTTACTATGTGATCTTGTAACGGAAACAACACATTTACCTTTGGAGGAGAAAAAGGACAGAGGTCCTGCTTTATTGCTTATCATAATATATACATGGCTTATAGAAATATGTACATTACGAGAGCCGGTGGCTCAAGTGTAATAAGGCCAAAGCTGAGCTATGTTCCACGGCCGACAGGTCTCTTCCTCCGACTTACGTGAATCTTTGTGCTCCCGAATGTCAATGAGGTAATATGACCCATTGTGCAAATTCTTGCTAACCACAAAGGGCCCTTCCCAAGGCGGGGATAGCTTGTGCGCATCTGTTTGATCTTGGATGAGCCGGAGCACCAGATCGCCTTCCTGGAAGACCCGGGATTTAACCCGGCGACTATGATAACGGCGCAGATCTTGTTGGTAAATCGCTGAGCGAGCTGCCGCTACATCACGCTGTCCGTCCAACAAGTCAAGAGCATCTTGGCGCGCCTGTTCATTATCCACCTCAACATAAGCCGCCACTCGAGGCGAGTCATGACGGATGTCACTAGGGAGAACTGCTTCCGCTCCATAAACCATGAAGAAAGGCGTGAAACCTGTAGACCTGTTAGGAGTAGTGTTGATGCTCCACAACACGGAGGGTAGCTCCTCCACCCAACAACCCGGCGTCCGTTGCAAAGGGACCAAAAGCCGGGGCTTAATGCCCTTCAAGATCTCCTGATTAGCTCTCTCAGCTTGACCATTGGATTGAGGATGAGCCACTGATGAAACATCAAGTCGAATATGCTCTCATTGACAAAACTCCTCCATGGCGCCTTTGGATAGATTGGTACCATTGTCAGTTATAATGCTGTGTGGAAAGCCAAAACGAAAGATCACCTTTTTCATAAACTGAACTGCCGTGGCTACATCACACTTGCTAACCGGCTCCGCTTCAACCCACTTGGTAAATTTGTCAACTGCCACCAAGAGGTGGGTCTTCTTATCCTTGGACCTTTTAAAAGGCCCAACCATATCAAGCCCCCAGACCGCAAAGGGCCAAGTAATTGGGATCATCCTCAGCTCCTGAGCCGGCACATGAGCTCGTCGCGAGAACCTTTGGCAACCATCACATTTACTGACCAAGTCCTCCGCATCAGCATGAGCCGTCAGCCAATAAAAACCATGACGAAAAGCCTTGGCCACAAGAGACTTTGAGCGGCGTGATGGCCACAATCCCCTTCATGAATCTCACGCAAGATCTCTTGACCTTCCTCAGGGGAGACACAACGCTGGAACGCTCCCGTAACACTACGGCGATGCAACTCACCATTGATAACAATCATTCACTTAGACCGCCGGGTTATTTGTCTGGCCAAAGTTTCATCCTTAGGCAAATCTCCTCGGGTCATGTAAGCCAGATAGGGCACTGTCCAGTCCGGGATGATGTGGCGAGCCGCCACCAATTGTGCCTCCGGGTCAGGGACAGCCAAGTCTTCCTCTGTAGGCAACTTAACAGAAGGGTTATGCAAGACATCCAGGAAAGTATTAGGCGGCACCGGTTTTCGCTGAGAGCCCAGCCAGCTTAAAGCATCAGTCGCCTCGTTCTTCCTGCGATCGATGTGCTCTACTTGGTAACCCTGAAAGTGTCCAGCAATGGCATCAACTTCACGGCGGTAAGCCGCCATAAGAGGGTCCTTGGAATCCCACTTGCCCGATACTTGTTGAGCCACTAACTCCGAGTCGCCGAAGCATCTTACCCGGCTCAAGCTCATCTCCTTAGCCATCCGAAGACCATGGAGCAAGGCCTCGTACTCAGCCGCATTGTTAGTGCAAGGAAACATCAACCGTAGCACGTAATGGAATTTGTCACCTTTAGGGGAAGCCAATACAACTCCAGCCCCCGAGCCCTCCAATTGCCTGGACCCATCGAAGTGAATCATCCAATATGTGTTATCCGGCTTTTCTTCGGGCACTTGTAACTCTGTCCAATCGTTGATGAAATCCACCAAGGCTTGAGATTTAACAGCAGTGCGTGGTACATACTTCAGACCATGAGGCCCGAGCTCTATAGCCCACTTAGCCACTCTTCCTGTAGCTTCTCTGTTTTGGATGATATCTCCAAAGGGAGCAGAACTAACCACAGTGATAGGATGACCCTGGAAGTAATGCTTAAGCTTCCGGCTTGCCATGAACACACCATAAACAAGCTTCTGCCAATGGGGATACCGCTGTTTGGACTCGATGAGCACTTCACTGATGTAATAAACCGGCCGCTGAACCGGATGCTCCTTGCCCTCCTCCTTGCATTCCACCACCACAGCCACACTGACGGCCCGTGTGTTAGCGGCTACATACAGCAATAAAGGCTCCTTGTCAACCGGAGCAGCAAGGACCGGGGGCTCAGCCAGATGTCTCTTCAAATCCTCAAAAGCAGTATTAGCAGCATCATTCCAGACAAAGTTATCAGTTTTCTTCATCAACTGGTACAATGGCATAGCCTTCTCACCCAAGCGGCTTATAAACCGGCTTAAAGCAGCGATACGACCCGCCAGGCGCTGGACGTCGTTTATACATGCCGGTTTAGCCAGAGAGGTGATTGCCTTGATCTTCTCCGGGTTAGCTTCAATACCTCTGTTAGAAACCAAGAAACCCAAGAGCTTGCCTGCAGGAACACCAAAAACACACTTGGCCGGGTTAAGCATCATCTTGTAAACCCGGAGGTTATCAAAGGTCTCCCTCAGATCGTCTATCAAGGTTTTCTCTTCCCTGGACTTAACCACAATATCATCCACATAAGCATGAACATTGCGCCCAATCTGGTTATGAAGACAGTTCTGCACGCAACGCTGATAAGTCGCCTGTGCACTCTTGAGCCCAAAAGGCATAGACACATAGCAGAAGGCTCCAAAGGGAGTGATGAACGTCGTCTTCTCCTGGTCCTTAACTGCCATTTTAATCTGATGGTATCCAGAATAAGCATCCAAGAAACTTAAGCGCTTGCAACCCGCCGTAGCATCAATGATTTGATCAATATGGGGAAGAGCAAAAGGATCAGCCGGACATGCTTTATTTAAGTCCGTGTAGTCCACACACATCCGCCAGGTGCCATTCTTCTTGAGCACGAGCACCGTGTTAGCTAACCACTCTGGGTGAAAGACTTCCACAATAAACCCGGCCGCCAAGAGCCGGGCCACCTCTTCACCAATGGCTTTCTGCCTCTCTTCATTAAACCGCCGAAGGAATTGCCTGATCGGCTTAAATTTCGGATCAACATTGAGAGTGTGCTCAGCGAGTTCTCTAGGTACACCTGGCATGTCAGAAGGTTTCCATGCAAAAATGTCCCTATTCTCACGGATGAACTCGATGAGCGCGCTTTCCTATTTTGGATCCAAATTGGCACTGATGCTAAACTGCTGAGATGAATCACCTGGAACGAAATCAACAAGTTTAGTCTCATCAGCCGACTTCAATTTCATTGCTGGCTCATGCTCCATGGTTGGCTTTTTCAGAGAGGTCATATCTGTTGGGTCGACATTGTCCTTGTAAAATTTCAACTCCTCTGTTGCGCAAACAGATTCTGCATAGGCTGCATCACCTTCCTCACACTCCAAGGCCACCTTCCGGCTGCCGTGGACCGTAATGGTCCCATTGTGACCCGGCATCTTGAGCTGTAAATACACGTAACACGACCGTGCCATGAACTTGGCGTAAGCCGGACGCCCAAATATGGCATGATACGGACTTCTTATCTTGACCACCTCAAAGGTCAATTTTTCCACCCTGTAATTGTGCTTGTCTCCAAAGGCCACTTCCAACTCGATCTTGCCGACTGGATAAGCCGACTTACCAGGTACCACACCATGGAAAATAGTGTTTGACTGGCTGAGGTTCTTATCAACCAACCCCATACGACGGAAAGTCTCATAATAGAGGATGTTGATGCTGCTGCCTCCATCCATGAGCACCTTAGTGAACTTATATCCTCCCACCTGAGGAGCCACCACCAAGGCCAAGTGACCCGGATTATCCACTCGGGGAGGGTGATCCTCCCTACTCCACACTATAGGCTGCTCAGACCATCGTAAATAGCGTGGAACCGCCGGTTCAACAGCATTCACAGCCCTCTTATGAAGCTTCTGATCTCGCTTACACAGACTGGTGGTAAATACATGATACTGTCCACCACTAAGCTGCTTTGGATTGGTCCGATAACCTCCCTGCTGCTGTTGATGACCCTGGCCAGACTGCTGATTAAAGCTCCCTTGACCGTTCTGAGGATTAGAATTTGAGCCGCCACCCGGGCCATGAAAACCGCCAGCGCCTGAGCCGCCGCCCGGGCCATTGTTGCCATCAAAGGTGTTGGAATTCTTAAAGGCTTTCATGATCGTGCAATCCTTCCATAAATGAGTAGCTGGCTTCTCCCTAGAGCCGTGCCTTGGACAAGGTTCATTCAATAGCTGCTCCAGCGTCGGGCCTGACCCACCGGCTCGGGGGGTGGCCTCCCCTTGCGTCGCTGGTTATTACCCTCTAAGCTGGCGTTGGCCACGAACTCCAGGCTGCCGTCGGCCTTGCGCTTGCTGCCTCCCTGGCTCCCCGGGTTGTGCTGAGGACCCTTGCCATTGCCGTTCTTCTTTCCCTTCCCTGTCCTTTCATCATCTGACGTGGGGTCCTTGGTACTATCAGAGTCGGCATACTTGACGAGAGCCGCCATCAGCGTACCCATATCATTACAATCACGCTTGAGCCGCCCGAGTTTCATCTTCAGGGGCAGGAAGCGACAATTCTGTTCCAACATTAAAACTGCAGAGCCGGCGTCCATCTTATCAGATGAATGTATTATCTCCTTAACTCGGCGAACCCAATGTGTCGTAGACTCACCCTCCTGCTGCTTACAGTTAGTCAAATCCACAATTGACATAGACTGCCTACAGGTATCCTTGAAATTTTGGATGAACCGGGTTTTTAGCTCAGCCCAAGACCCGATGGAATTCGGTGGTAGCCCTTTCAACCAAGTGCGGGCAGTCCCATCTAACATCATGGTGAAGTACTTGGCCATTGCCGCTTCGCTGACCTCCAGCAATTCCATGGCCATCTCGTAACTCTCGATCCAAGCTCCGGGTTGTAAATCAGCCGTGTAATTAGGCACCTTCCTAGGCCCCTTGAAGTCCTTGGGTAGGCGTTCATTGCGGAGAGCCGGCACTAAACAGGGGACACCTCCAGTCCTCGTAGGGATACCCACGTCGACGGAAGTCGTCGGACAAGCCGGGGGGGTCTGGTAAGCCGTCAACTGAGGCACCTGCTCCGCCTCTTGTCGCGCTCTGTCTTGGTCTGCTACGTGAAAGGCTCCGTTATGAGCCGGGCCATGGCCAGGGGGCGGGTCATGGCGTCGGACATTACTTGAGCCGGTCGCTGAGACCATGTGTCTGCTGTAACTCGGGCTCCGGCCTGGACGAGGGGTCGAGTGGATCCTGTCCCGGCTGTAAGAGTACGCCTCTTGCTGTGCCAGCGCTGTCTGAAGGAGTTCCCTGACCCGGCAGGTTTCAATAGCCGTCGGAGAGTCGCCGTCGATTGGGAGGGCCGCCAGCCGTGCCGCTGCGGCGACCATGTTCTCTAGCGGGTTAGCATAATGACCCGGCGGTATTGGCACATACTGAGGCGGGGCAGGGTTCACCCGGGGAGGCCCCATCACTTGTGGCTGAACAGGGGCCCCAGACCCGGGCACTATGATCCCTGGCGGGTTACTAGACCCTGCACCTGGCGTGTTGAAGAGGTTTCGAGGATCGTAAACCGGAGGGAGTCGAGATTGGGCTTTTTGATGCCTCCTTCTCATGACCTCATTGGACGCGTTCTGATCCATCGTGAGCCGGAAGGACTGCGCCTGAATCAACTGAGTTTGGGCGTCGAGAGCCGCCCTCTCCGCAGCCATCCTGATACCTTCTGCTGCCAGATCCTCTTTGGCTTTCACTAGATCTAACTTCAACTGCGCCACCTCCGCGTCATGCTGAGCTTGATCCGCCGGGTCAACCGCGGCGGTCAACAGGAGCGTCATCTTGTCCGTGAGATCCATCAACACCTGAGCCGGCGAGGGGACCGGGTTTCCCGCCCCAGCGGCAGGGTTCTGAACAGGCTGCGTACCGGCCATGAAGATTCCAACCCGGCTCGGCGGCTCAAACGGTTCCGGAATACTGTCACCATCGGAACAACCCATTAGCCTGCCATCTTGAAGTTGATACAACGAGTTTGACTCATCTGTGGATGATTCGCCGTCAGAACCGGCGACCGTCTCATCTCCAGATCCAGATCCACCAGAGAGCCCTCCATGGATACATCCCACAAAAGCATGCCTCAAGGCAGGCAGGGCCCGGGCAGGTCGTGCGCGCTGAGTCGTCTCGATGAGATCGGCGCAGAGATCCGGCTCAGGGCCCGGCTCACCAATCTTGCCAATGAAAACATGAATTCCGCCGAAGGGGACCCGGTATCCGTACTCAATTGAGCCGGCGTCGGGGCCCCGGCTTCCATCGTCGATGTAGAGCTTGCCGCGACGACTCTTGGTCATCTGGCCCACAGCGTATCCCTTGAGCCCTTCGAAGCTGCCCTTCAAGAACTCAAATCCACCGTGCGCTGGCCCCACGGTGGGCGCCAACTGTCGTGGAATTGTCATGGCAGATGTCCTCCAGCTAGGACTTAGTCGTGGAGCCATCGCCGCTAGGAAGCTTGAAGGGGTTACACGGGACAAGGAACACGAGGGTTTATACTGGTTCGGCCCCTTACGGTGAAGGTAAAAGCCTACGTCCACTTGAGGTGGTATTGATTAGGGTTTCGATGACCAGGGAGCTTAACTGCTATGCCTGGCTCTCGATCAGATCTTTTCTTCTCCCTAAACCGCTGCCGGGTCGTCCCTTTATATAGAGAGGTTGACGCCCAGCCGCTTCTGAGAGTCCTGGCCGGCTCATAAGAGTGTCCGGCTCGGACTCTCAACTATTCTTGCCTTATACTACAAGTTCTACCATAATAACGGTTGCAACTACGGGCCTTAAGCCATCTCCGGGTCTCAAGCCCATCTTTGGCCCACCGTCATCAAGCTTGGCGCCGGGCTTTAGGTGATGATCCTTATGTGTAACCCGGCCCCGCCGGGCGGGTGACTCTAAGGGTTATATCCTCAACAGAGGCCGTGCTTTCAGACTTTTTTTCGAGGGACTGTTCGTGGGCTGTTCGCGGGATCGTTCACGACTGTTCGAGGGACTCCAAGTACGATCTAAACCGACACATTCTTCTTCTGCTGTAACTCAGTGACGGTAAAGATCGTGATCTCAACCCATGATGCATCTTCATATTGATCTTGAGTGTGCGTAGGTGCGAATACTTTTGTTTTCTACTACATTTCCCAACATTCAATGTTAGCGCCAGTAAGAGGTCGCGTCCATTCTGTGCCGGCGTCAATGCGGAGCAGCCGCTCTCCAACGGCATGAATGCGGGCACCTGGCGCCGGGCGGGAAGCTTGCGCGGGCGAGGGGTGGTTTTTTTTTGTTGGAACAGGGCGGTCAGACGCGGGCGTGGCTATTGTTCGGCCGCCTGCAAAGCCCCCTCTAGTTTCTCCGGTTTGCGGGAGAAAGTGCGTCCGGACCGTCGAGCGGACCGATACAGGCCAGTGTTGGATGACACAACTCGTCCGGACCGCATGGTTCGGATGTATGCGGGCGGTTTGAGGGCCGGCTTGGAGATGCCCTTAGACCAACTTTAGCAAACCCCGCATACCGCCCCGACCCGCAAAATAACCGCCAAAATGTGGGTTGGGGCGGGAAAACCTGCCCGATCAGACCCCGCATCCCGCCCCGGCCGCAAAAAAAATGAGGGGCGCGGCAAAATCTCGGCCCCAACCCGCGTATTCGCGGGTTTCCCCCTCGCCGCTGCGGTGCCCTGCATATAAGCGGAAGCGGTTGGTGGAGGGGACATTTCAGCCCTCGCTTTCCCCACCAACCACCTTCCCTCTCCCCCTCGCGCCGCCGCCGGGCCGCCGCCCAAGATTCCGGCGAAAGCAGCCGGCAGGAGCACGCCGAAAGGCCGCCACACGCACGAGGCCAAAGATATTAGTCCAACTTGTGGGTGCAGTTATGGAAGTTGGAAATTTTCTAAAATGCATACTTGTGGTTCTTGTTTTCTTTGGTCTTGCTATTCTAGCAAAGATTTGGTGATGTCTTATGTATCCAATGTTGTTGAAAAAGTAAAGGAATGCATTATGCTAGATCAAATTAAGGTGCAAATTTAGGTTTTCCGGGCTGGGAGGAGCTGCGACAGATCAGACGCCGTAAAGCCGACCCGTAAAAAAGCATATTCCGGAAATATCCTTTTTTACGGGTCCGTTATGCGGGGTCTGCAACTGCGGCCGTCCGCGTCGGCCCGCAAAGGCGTTTTTCCGCGAACTGCAAACACGTTTTGCGGGCCGGCCGGATGCGGGGTCTGCTAGAGTTGCTCTTATGGCCGGTACAATGCTAGGTGTTTAGGAAGATGCTTAAAAAGTAAATCGGGTTTTTTTTTTGAAGCGGTGGTGTCTATTTCTACAATATAGATGTCTAATGAAGCGTATACCCTCTACAAATAAGCACCGCTGCTTAAAGAATTTTCACTAATTTAGTTTTCTCTAAGCAACTCCAGTAAGCATGTTGTAAAGAAATTTCACTGCATTATTTACCACGTATATGCCCGGGAGATTCAAAGTCTAGCTGTTCCAAAAGTCCTAGCCTGTTTTGCCCAGGTTAGTTGACAAAACCAGCACAGTTAAAAAAGAAGGCAGCCACGGCAGTCCGAATCATCCTGAAATGATTTCGATCGATCAGACAATACTGTCCAGCTATACATGAGCGCGCAACACTTGGGATTTACCAAAGGGAAACAAAGGAAAGGGCAGCACGCCACCCAGGGGAAGATAACAAAAACTAATGATCACACGCGTACAGCCACATCAGTATGACCAAAATCTCGTACGCGTACGCGTACGGTACGTGTCGACGTCGACGGGGGCCGAGATGGAGTGTCCACATTTCAATGCCGTTGTCCTTGGAAACATACGATGGGTTTGTATATGCACTGCTTCCTGAGGTGGATACATGTCACCTACTTGGATGGCAACGACACTAATCCATGCACGTCCGGTCGAAGAAGTTGCACCGCAGCGCGGTGGCGCGTACGCATGCAAAAATCCAAACCCGGAAGCTTCTCACCAAATACTACTTACTCCTTCGTACAATAGGATTATTCGTTGTTTGATGGCCCTCGCCGGTCAATGTTTACCGCCGATGGTAACTTGGACCGCAAGGGAATGTGCTGGATCCTACGTGAGTCCGCGTGTTGTCTACCGGAATTGACGTTTGGACTTTGGCGTTTCTGATCTCCTGCTATGCTGCAGATCTGCCGGCATATTTCCATGGCATCTTCACCGTATTGCATGCGCTGCCTTGCTGCTGAAGTAATGGTTAGACATGCCTAGAATCATTTTATGGCTACTTAACAGCATTGACCAATTAGCATCCATTTGTTCGAAAATGCCAAATGGAGACCGATGGAGGACTTAATTTAAAAACTTTAAAATTCAAAGTTTTCAGTTTCAAAAGAATCCCAAAAAGTACACATATACCTTTTTTTTTGCGGAAAACTTTCAATCTATTCATCTTCAATCATAGCAGTACAACGAACATCAGAAATAAAAATTACATCCAGATCCGTAGACCACCTAGCGACGACTACAAGCACTGAAGCGAGCCAAGGCGCGCCGCCGTCATCACCCCTCCATCGCCGGAGTCGGGCACAACTTGTTGTGGTAGACAGTCGGGAAGTCGTCGTGCTAAGGCCCCATAGGACCAGTGCACCAGAACAGCAACTGCCGCCGATGAAGAATAACGTAGGTTGGAAGGATTCAACCCGAAGACACACGAACGTAGACGAACAACGACGAGATCCGAGCAAATCCATCAAAGATAGATCCGCCAGAGACACACCTCCACACGCCCACCAACGATGCTAGATGCACCGCCGGAACGGGGGCTGGGCGGGGAGACCTTTATTCCATCTTCAGGGAGCCGCCGCCGTCTCGCCTTCCTGAGCAGGACACAAACCCTAACAAGACAGGAAAAAACGACTGAAAACGGAGCCCCCCCGTCGGTCCTTTGCAGGATCCACCGCGCCCCCATGGCCCTAGGACCACCGGAGACGAGGCGGACCTGCGGCGGCGCCGGCGAGAGGCAGAAACCCTAGCTTTCTTTCTTGGAGGAGGAGGAGCGAAGAGTGAAGCGAATAGTCCTCATATTAATTTTCAGCTACATACTAAGTACACATATACCTAGGGACATAATGTACATGTATGTAAATTTTCAAGTTGAAATAGTTAAAATAAGATCTACACAAAAAAATCCGAGGCTTTTTAGCATATGTAGTGTTCATCCTCAACATCCATGATCTTTTTGTGTGCAGCTCACAATTCAAGGTATTTCCTCCTGAAATGTTACATACATACACATTACTTCCTTGTATAGTACTCCCGCTGTCCCATAATATAAGAGCGTTTTTAACACTACACTATTGTAAAAAACGCTCTTATATTATGGGATAGAGCGAGTACATGTGTATTTTCAGAATTTTTTGAAACTAAAAGGTTTGAATTTGAAATATTTAAAATTAAGGCCTCCATAGAGCTCGGTCTCCAAAATGCCCTACCCCATTTGTTTGTACATGCTATGAGTTAGTTAATTTTTTATGTGTATAGATATAGATGTGTTGATCACTCGGTCTTCAAGGAAATGTTTTTCCAAAGAGAATAGGAGTATTGTACTCCTTGAGATTAATATCTTCCTAATTAGATTCTTTGATGTGGAGAATTGTAATCCATATGAACCTTTTCCAATGATTTACTTGCACTATGCATCGCGGTAAAATTTACATTGATTCTAACCTCTTGGGAAAAAATTATGTTTTCACGCATCGAACACCATTTAACCAATTCAAAAGATGTCATGGCATGATAGCCAACCTGTGACGATTGAATGCTTAGGAGGGTAATGTTACCCCAGGCCACCAGGGATCGAACTCTAGGTTTGATACTCTGGTGTCTTATAAAGGCGGAATATACTTTCAATGGAGGCGACATTTCTGTCGATAGTGATGCGCCTGTGGTGACTTCGTCAATCTCAAGAACCGCCGGCTCAGTCTCTTGAAGGCATTCATAGGGATGAATGTATGTGTTTGTACTGTGTTTCTAAAAATTCATGACATTACAATCTTATTCCTTGTTTTGAGAATCCTACAAACCGTAGAGGTTCTCATTTGCATCCAGTGCGAAGCAATACGAGAAGCCTAGCTGAAAGGATCGATATAGTTGACTAGAGGGGGGGTGAATACGCAACTAACAATTTTTAGCTTTTCTTTACCAATTTAAACTTTGCATCAAAGTAGGTTGTCTAGATATGCAACTAGGTGAGCAACCTATATGATGCAACAACAATAAGCATACACGCAAGCAAGAGATAAAGCACAAATAAACTTGCACAAGTAAAGGCACGAGATAACCAAGAGTGGAGCCGGTGAAGACGAGGATGTGTTACCGAAGTTCCTTCCCTTTGAGAGGAAGTACGTCTCCGTTGGAGCGGTGTGGAGGCACAATGCTCCCCAAGAAGCCACTAGGGCCATCGTATTCTCCTCACGCCCTCACACAATGCGAGATGCCGTGAATCCACTATTGGTGCCCTTGGAGGCGGCGACCGAACCTTTACAAACAAGGTTGGGGCAATCTCCACAACTTAATTGGAGGCTCCCAACGATACCACGAAGCTTCACCACAATGGACTATGGCTCCGCGGTGACCTCAACCGTCTAGGGTGCTCAAACACCCAAGAGTAACAAGATCCACAAGGGATTAGTGGGGGGATTCAAATTTCTCTTGGTGGAAGTGTAGATCGGGGCCTTCTCAACCAATCCCTAGAGAATCAACAAGTTTGGTTGGCTAGGGAAGGAGATCGGGCGAAAATGGAGCTTGGAGCAACAATGGAGCTTAGAGGTGAAAGAGGTAGTCAACTAGAGGAGGAAGACACCCCTTATATAGTGGAAGAACAAATCCAACCGTTATCCACCAACTCAGCCTGCGCAGCGCGGTACTACCGCACCTGAGGCGCGGTACTACCGCAGGGGCACGCGGTACTACCGCACCTGAGGCGCGGTACTACCGCAGGGGCACGCGGTACTACCGCAGAGCCCCGCGGTACTTCCGCCCATGTAGCAGAGACCAGAACAGCCACACATGCACTAAGGCAGAGGGCGGTAGTACTGCTGGCGCGGTACTACCGCAAGGCAGGGGCTGTCCAGGGATGGGAAGGCACGGATATAAAAAATTACATCCGTGGCTACTTCCGCAGAGTTGGAGTCGATGCAAAAACCCGACGCGGTAGTACCGTAAGCCAACCGCGGTACTACCGCGCGAGGCGCGGATGTAAAAAATTACATCCGCCCCTTACTGCCGCGTACTTGCGGAACTAAGCAGGGACCACGGTACTACCGCTTACTAGAAGCGGTACTACCGTGGGTCCTTGCGGTACTACCGCACCAGCGGGCGGTACTACCGCAAGGTCCTGCGGTACTACCGCTCTAACGAGCAGTACTACCGCACCCCCTAGTTCGGCAAACAAGAGCAATATTTGCATAGACAAGGAAAACATAGGATGCTCCAAAGGCTAGAGGAAAGGAGGTGCAAAGGAAGATGTGTACGTGATGAATCCACCCAACCTTTCCAACGCGGACCCCCTCTTAATAGTACGGCTTCCCTACGACTCAATACCACCGAAAAGAACCGAAGAGAAACGCCGTCTTCTATAGCCTTCGAGGGGAACCCAATCATCTTGTGCCTAGTCAATATATCTGAAATATTCGATGCACATGATTAGTCCGCAAAAGCATTGTCATCAATCACCAAAACCAACTAAGGGATAAAAATGCCCTTACAATCTCCCCCTTTTTGGTGGATTGATGACAACAGGGGATTTGCACGAGGGTATAACGCAAAGAGCAAGGGCAAACCCCAAGTCTCTAAAATATAGACGGGCTCCCCCTAGATGTGTGCTATCTCGATGAGTGCTTTGGACTGCACGGCACACATACTAGGATCAACACTCCCCCTATATTTTATAGACATGGCAAATCTTGCAATAAGGCTAAAGCTAAGCAAGATAGACAGGAGCATAATGTAATAAGCACAAGATAGAATAAGCTCACTACGGTACGATAGAGTGCATATGTCTTACACCATATGATAGAAGGTCTCACGAGCACAAACCAAAGCAAACGAAATAAACGAAGTTCAACTGACCCAAACACGACACAACTCGCAAATCCTACACTCTCTCCCCCTTTGGCATCGAGACGCCAAAAAGGCAGAGAGGACACCTATAGCAATAGTGGTGGCTCAAGAGGAGTAGTCACTTGCACGCTCCTCGTCAGACTCTGCAGCTGGGACGGACTCCTCCTCAGACTCGGTCCACCGATAACCCTGCTTGTGCATCCATTCTGCCTCTGGGGTGATGTTCACCTCTGACCCGCTAGAAATGTTCTCGCCAAAGGTCCTGAAAATCCGCTTGTCGCGGCGGCGAGTCTCCTTGGAAGCCACATGGGTCTGGTACTGCCCCTTTGCTTGCATACAGAATAGCATCTTCATCTTGTTCTTCAGTCGCTTAGCCCAAGAAGGCTCAGAGGTGGGAGGGATGTAACCCTCAGAGTTGTCCTCGTCTGATGCCTCCTCCTCATCCTCATCTGCATCCACGTCCATGGCAGCGGCAGTATCAGCACGAGAGGTAGTGTTGGCCCACTGAGGCTTGATACGGAGGTTGATGGGCTCATGCCGGATCCAACCAGGGGCCTCAAACTCATCCTGAGGGTAGACCCGCTCCAACGTAGCCGAGATCAACTGAAACAGATAAGGTCCATAGATGGGGACCTTGCGGTTGTAGACCGCAAAGCGAAGCTCATGCCACATGATATGAGAGACATCAAGTGGTGGTGTCTGAGAGTTGCGAGCATCTTCACACAGGAGCATCATATCCACAAGATAGGCATGCACCTTGTCCTTGTCCCCAATGCGTGGAAAGAGAGTGTTGCGGAAGATCCAGTGCATGATGTCAAGAAAGGAGTTGAGTACCCAAGATGACTTGCCATTGGAGAGCCTCTTCTCCACATAGTAGGGCATAAGCTTGTTCTTGTTGGCAGACTCGGGATTGGCATGAGGGCGAACACCTTGGGGTGTGGCGAGCCCCTCATCCGGAACCCCAAGCAAGGTCATGAATTCCTTCCAAGTAGCAGTCAGCTGCCGACCATTGGTCATCCAAGTCATGGTCCTTTCCTCATTGGGATGAAAATGCACTGAGGCAAAGAACGGAGCAAGGATCTCAGGATCATAGTCTTTGTGGAATGAGATGATATGCTCAATGCCAAATTGCTCCACTAGGTCCAAAGCCTCACCAAAGTATTCCCGGTGCGCCTCTTTGCGCATGTGATGCATGTTGATCCACTTCACCTCCACATGGATATTTTGCTTGGCCTTGATGACATCCAGATAAATGAGATTCTGTTGCTTGGTCCAGAATAGATCATTCCCTCGAAAGTTAGCACGAGGGTTTCCATACGGATTGATCTTCCTCCGAGAGATGAACTCAGCAAGCGGTATCTCATCCATACCCTTGGCGGGTTCCTTCTCTTTGGTGGTAGTGGTCTTGGTTCTGCATTGGGGGGCATTGGAGCCCTCTGCTTCCTCTGTGTTGCGCATACGCTTGGACCCCGTGTCACGGCTTGGATTGGAGCGGCGAGCTGGAGCACCTGAGCCACCACCTAAAACACACACCACAAAACAAACACGCACGAAACACGAGAAGGATCAATGCAAAGACCACAGCAAAGCAGGTGAAACAAGTAGACATGGCACGTGAGAAGTGCCACAAGAGGGATTTGAGACAATGGTAATATCGTGTGTTGCGCCACGTGCGGTAGTACAGCTCCAAGAAGCGGTAGTACCAGACGTGCAGTAGTACCGCACCAGCAGGGCGGGAGTACCGGGCGTGCGGTAGTACCGCACCTGGAGAGCGGTAGTACCGCACGGTGCAGATCTGAAACAGCCATGGAGATCTGAGCACAACCGTGTCAACACGCGGTACTATGGTCGATCAAATCCATCACGGGACAACTATAGCAAGTACCATCACTACACAAAACTGCTCTCCTACATCCTACTCTTGCATAGATTTGGCCTAAAATCTCAAGAACAACTTGCATCTCCCCAAAACCTAAAAACAACAAGACGAACAAGAAAAAGGGAGGGATTGGGGAGAAACCTTGTTCCATGGCAAGAGGGAGTGGTGGGGAACAATCCCACCGGTCGGAATCCGAGGAGAGCGGCCGGAGACGGAGATCCGGCGAGGACCTCCGGCGCCGTTCTTGAGAGAGAGAGAGAGAGAGAGAGAGAGAGAGAGAGAGAGAGAGACGGAGTGGGGAGAGAGACGAATGGGTATGGGGGAGTTAGAACTCCCCCTGCCCGTGTTTAACCCCCACACGCCCTCGACCGCACGGTAGTACCGGACGTCATTGCGGTACTACCGCCCCGGGCGGAAGTACCGCATCGTGACTATAGTACCGCTCCCCCAGGCGGCAGTAAAAAATTACTGCCACGCTGGGTGCGGTAGTACCGTGCGCTCCTCACGCGGTAGTACCGCACATCATTGCGGTAGTACCGCCCCGGGCGGAAGTACCGCACCTAGGCCGTAGTATCACTCTTCCAGGCGGCAGTAAAAAAAATTACTGCCGCGCTGGGTACGGAAGTACCGTGTGCTCCTTACGCGGTAGTACCGCCCGGGCGGAAGTACCGCACCGAGGCCGTAGTACCTCTCTTCCTGGCGGCAGTAAAAAATTACTGCCGCGCTGGGTGCGGAAGTACCGCGCGCCCCCCTTGCGGTAGTACCGTGGCAGGCCGCGGTAGTACCGTGAGCTCAAGAAAAGATAGTTTTAACCAAAAGAGAGGACACCGAAGCACGGAACCTTCAAGCGAGAGACCACACCAAAGAGCTAACACACTGGACACCACAAGCACAAGCTCGGCACGAAGGAAGAGAGGCAAGAGACAACACAGACCAACAACGAGACACAAACTCTCCAAGGAGAGGGCGGTGGCCGGAGCCACCTATGTTTGAGTCAATTGGTATGGCACCGCGAAGAATTATCCTTGGGCCCATGACCAAAACTCGTCTTTGAAGCACAAGTACCATCAAAAATGGCTAATGTGAAAGAGTTGATCACTTTATGCATAATGGGGGAGGGAGAGTTCATTGAGAGAACAACACTCCCCCTATGTCCATGCCTACACCTAGATTAGACAACAAGTTGAGTGTGGTGGGGTGTGCAAGGGTTCAAGCAACATTGCTTGAATCAATGATATTTAGCTCATGCCTTAACTCGCGAAATCTTGCTTCATCCAAAGGCTTTGTGAAAATATCTGCAAGGTTATCATGGGTATTGACGTAGTTGAGCTCGATCTCCCCTCGCCTAATGTGATCTCGGATGAAGTGATACCGAATCTCAATATGCTTCGTCTTGAAGTGTTGCACAGGGTTGAGAGAAATCTTGATGGCACTTTCATTATCACACCAAAGAGGCACTTTGTCACAAATGACACCGTAATCCTTTAAAGTTTGCCTCATCCATAAGAGTTGTGCACAACAACTCCCGGCCGCCACATACTCCGCTTCGGTGGATGAGAGAGACACACAACTTTGCTTTTTCAAAGACCAACTTACCAAAGAGCAACCAAGGAATTGGCACCATCCGGAAGTGGACTTCCTATCCACTTTGTCTCCCGCCCAATCGGAGTCCGAATATCCTACAAGCTTGAAGTTTGCTCCTCTTGGGTACCATAAGCCAAAGTTTGGGGTATGAGCCAAATATCTAAAGATTCGCTTGACCGCCACAAACTGGCTTTCCTTAGGTGCGGCTTGAAACCATGCACAAATTCCCACACTCAACATGATATCCGGTCTAGATGCACAAAGGTAAAACAAGGAACCAATCATGGAGCGATATACCTTTTGATCCACCGCTTTACCATTGGGATCGATGTCAAGTTGGCACTTGGTGGGCATTGGAGTTGACGCCGGCTTGACATCACTTAGCTTGAATCTCTTGAGCATGTCTTGAGTGTATTTGGCTTGGTTGATGAAGGTTCCTTCTCTTCTTTGCTTTACTTCGAAACCGAGAAAGAACTTCAACTCTCCCATGGAAGATATCTTGAACTTTGAGGTCATGAGTGCGGCAAATTCCTCATTGAAAGCTTTGTTAGGAGAACCAAAGATAATGTCATCAACATATACTTGGCATACAAACAACTCCCCTTTGACCTTCTTAGTAAAAAGAGTGGGGTCGATTAGCCCAACTTCAAACCCACGATCTTGTAACAACTCGGTAAGGTGGTCATACCACGCACGTGGAGCTTGTTTAAGGCCATAGAGTGCCTTATCGAGTTGATACACATGATCGGGAAAGTAGGGATCCTCGAACCCCGGGGGTTTGCTTGACATAAACCAACTCATTAATAGGACCATTAAGAAAATCACTCTTCACATCCATTTGTTGCAACTTAAAGTTGTGATGAGAAGCATAAGCAATCAACAAACGAATAGATTCAAGGCGAGCAACAGGAGCAAAGGTTTCACCGTAGTCAATACCCTCGACTTGGGAGTAGCCTTGTGCCACCAATCGTGCCTTGTTGCGGATGATGGTCCCATGAGCATCTTGCTTGTTCTTGAATATCCACTTGGTTCCAATGACACTGTGGTTCCCCGTTGGCCTTGGCACTAATCTCCACACCTTGTTGTACTCTAAGTTGTTGAGTTCTTCATGCATGGCATTAAGCCAATCCGGATCTTCGAGTGCTTCATATACCTTTTGGGGTTCAACACAAGAGACAAACGCGTGATGTTCACAATAGTTTGCCAATTGTCTACGAGTGCTTACCCCCTTTTGAATGCTTCCAAGCACATTCTTCATGAGATGACCCTTGGTGGAGAGCTTGGATGCAATCTTGGCGGCACGACGCTCCAATTCCTCCTCGGTGGTGAGTTGAGGAGCAGTCACTTGATCATCTTGAGCGCCGTCTTGAGCTTGTTCTTGATCTTGAACTTGCTCGGGGGAGAGAACTTGACCTTGGGCATCACTTGGTGTGTCAACACCGTCTTGAGCATGATCTTGCCCTTGGTCTTGTTCATGAGGTTGAGGGCCTTCACTTTGTTCTTCGGAAGCGTGTGGGCCTTGGGTTGGTGATGGCTCCACTTGAGTGGAGCATTGTCCTTCTCCTTCGGCCACAAGGGGTTCCTCAATGGGTAGGATAAAACCAACACCCATTCTTCTTATGGCTTGAGGAGGAATTTCATCACCTACATCACAAGTGCCACTTTGCTCCACTCGGGAGCCGTTATTCTCATCAAACTCCACGTTACACTCCTCAATAAGTCCCGTGGATTTATTGAGGACACGGTAAGCATGAGAGTTTGTAGCATAACCAACAAATATGCCCTCATAAGCTCTAGCCTCAAATTTAGACAACCGAACACCTTTCTTGAGAATGAAGCACTTACACCCGAACACCCGAAAATACTTGAGGTTGGGCTTGTTACCGGTGAGAATCTCATATGGAGTCTTGTTCAAGCCCTTGCGGAGGTAGATCTGATTGGATGCATGACACGTGGTGTTGATGGCTTCGGCCCAAAAGTTGTATGGAGACTTGAACTCCGCCATCATGGTCCTTGCCGCATCCATCAACGTCTGGTTCTTCCTCTCCGCAACACCGTTTTGTTGAGGGGTGTAAGGTGCGGAATATTGATGCTTGATCCACTCATCACTAAGAAACTCATCCAAGGTGTAGTTCTTGAACTCGGTGCCGTTGTCACTTCTTATTGTCAAGATCTTTGCATTGTGTTGACGTTGGGCTTCATTTGCAAAGTCAATGATGGGTTGTTGGGTCTCGCTCTTCCTCTTGAAGAAATACACCCAAGTGTATCTTGAATAGTCATCCACAATCACCAAGCAATACTTCCTACCCCCAAGACTATCAAAAGATGGAGGCCCAAAGAGATCCAAGTGAAGGAGCTCCAAAGGCCTCTTTGAGTAAATGATAGTCGTGGGAGGGTGAGCCTTCTCATGTAGCTTTCCTTCGATACAAGCACTGCAAGCACGATCTTTAGCAAAACTAACATTCGTTAGTCCACGGACATGGTCCCCTTGAGAAGACTTTGCAAAGATCTCATATTGACATGGGCTAAACGGCGATGCCAAAGCCATCCCACGTCAACTTTAGCCATTAGGCATGTCGCCGTCTTAGTGGGTCGCTTCGAAAAGTTAATCACATAGAGACCATTCTCGACATGCCCAACAAAGGCTACTTTAAGAGTCTTGCTCCACAAGAGGGCCACGGTATCAATATCAAAGAAAGTGGCAAAGCCCATGATTGCAAGTTGACGAACGGAAAGTAAATTGTATGCAAGGGACTCAACAAGCATGATCTTCTCGATCGTGAGATCATGAGAAATGACAACTTTGCCGAGTCCCAATACCTTAGAAGACAAGGCATCACCCCACTCGACATTGGTGGGCATAGATGGAATCTTGTGCACGTCCACCACCAAGTCCTTGCTTCTGGTCATATGATTTGTAGCTCCACTATCGAGCAACCATGATCCCCCACCGGAAGCAAACACCTACAAGAGATCAATGCTTGGTTTTAGGTACCCATTTTGTAATGGGTCCTTTGATGTTAGTAACAAGGGTCTTAGGAACCCAAATAGACCATTCAATATACTCATGAGGAGAACCAACAAATTTGGCATAAAAATCCCATCACTAGCACGGCATAACACATAAGAAGGATTAAAGTCGCCGACTTTGTTGGAAGGGGTGGCATTGCCCTTCTTGACACCGCCACCCTTTGCATTGTTCTTCTTCTCCTTGGAAGCACCCTCTCCCTCCTTCACAAAAGTTTGCTTGAGAGGAGGAGGTCGTTTAGTCTTGTCATTCTTCTTCTTGTTCTTGGGATTGGGTGCGAACCCAATCCCCTCCTTGGCCACAACTTCCTTTTGATTGCTAAAAAGGTCGTTGAGATTCTTCTCACCTTGTATGCATGACACAGGGCCTTTCTCAAGTTGCTCCTTCAACTTATCATTCTCCACAACAAGATGCACATGCTCACGACAAGGGTTAGTAGCATTTGCATTATCAATTAACACCATATGAGGAAATGTGGCTTTCTCCTTAGTTAGCTTCACTTGGAGTTGATCATGAGACTCCTTGAGGCTAGCATGAACACCCTTCAAGACTTTGTGAGCCTTGTCGAGAATGTCAAACTCCTCTTTGAGTCTAGCAAGATCAACCCCAAGCTTTGCCTTCTCGGAGTTTAGCACACGAGACACAACAAGAGCATGATCAAGTTCTTTCTTTAACTTAGCATGATCATCGTTGTGTGACTCCTCAAGAACCAAACGAAGACCACGCTCTTCATCAAGAGCATTGGAAAGATCCGAAATCTCATTGGCATAGTCATGACTATGCCCCTCCATCTTAGAGATGGTATCTTTGTGAGCCTCGATCATGTCATTGGCTTCACCAAGTTGTTCCAAGAGAGCAACGAAGTGCTTCTTGGATTTACCCTTGAGTTTACCCATAAAGGTCTCCAACTCATTCTCCTCCACATTTGTCCCCTCATATTCATCAATGCTATTCGTCGAAGAAGGATGATTAATGATGGTAGTTTTGATGTTGGGGGTTACCTTGTTGGTGGCTTTAGCCACGAGGCACTTGGCGGTGATGTTCTCATTGGGTGAGTCGAAGAGAGACATCCGTGGAGTCATCGCAATGGCAACGGAGGCCATGGCAACCGACTCACCATCTTCATCATCGTCATCATCCTCATTGTACTCTTCTTGTACCACCCATGCCTTGGGAGGAGTCTTCTTGGTGAAGTTGCTCTTGTTGGGGAACGACTTGGCCTTGTCCTTTCGGATGAGCTTGCCACCATTGTCTTCCCTCTTCTCGTAAGGGCACTCCGCAAAAAAGTGGCTCACATTGCCACAATTGAAGCAAGTCCTCACTCATTGCTTGCCCTTTGCGCCACTTGAATTGTTCTTGTTGAAGTTTGGCCTTGAGTTCTTCTTGCTCCAAAATTGCCTTGAAGCAAGAGCCATGTGTTCATGATAGGCATACTTCGTATCTTCGAGGTTGCTCTCCTCTTCTTACTCTTCATCCTCTTCCTCCATACTCACCTTGGCCTTTAGTGCAAGGTTGGGCTTCTTTACTCTTTGAGAGCGAAGAACCGCATTGTCGGCGGTCTTGTCCAAGATGCTCATAGCAACGAACTCATCCAACACTTCACTTGAGGACAAGGTGTGGAAGTCCGGCCTTTGACGAATGACGAAGGACATGGCTTTGTGGTAGGGCATCATTGCCTTGAGGAATTTGCGCTTGATCCAATTGTCATCCGTGTCCTTACTTCCATGATCTCGGAGAGAGACCGCGAGTTTGGTTACTCTCCGATAAAGCTCACGAGGTTCTTCATCTTCTTTCATTGCAAACTCATCAGCTTCATCTTGCACCACTTCATAGTTGGAGCGTTGAATGCTTGCGCTTCCCCGATAGAGGGAAATCACTTGTTGCCAAGCATCTTTGGCAATGGTGTAGGGCCGGAGATGAGGAAGATCTTCGGGTGGGATTGCTTCTTGGATGATGAAGAGAGCATTCTCATTGAATTGATGGTCCACGACTTCTCTAGGAGTGAAGTTGCTTTGGTCATGCGGATAGAAACCTTCTTCAATGATTCTCCAAAGGTTAGTGTTCACATGATTTAAATGACGCTTAAAACGATAGACCCAAGAATCAAATTCTACATTCTTCTCAATCTTAGGGGCCGGGCCGGCATGATTCAAATGAGTGGAAGGAAGCGGTCCACCATAGACAAGTGGAGGTTCCACATGGGCAAAGATGCAGGTGCCATTTTTACCACTAGAAGAAGGAGCTTTCTCGTTAGTAGCTTCCCCCTTGTCGAAGGTAGCATCCGTCACCTTGTTAGCGGGATCACCCACTTTCAACGGTGCGGTGGAAAGTTTAAGCCCTTCTAAGAATTTATTAAACATGCTTTCGACCTCGGTCGTCATGGAGGTTTTCAATGTGTCCAACGCCATATTGAATTCCTCACGAGAGACCGCGGTTCCCCCATCTCCCGTAGACGAGACCGGATTCACACCGGAGTGCTCCTCCACACCGTCTACGACGTCAACCATACTCTTCAGACGGTAAACTCCTTAATAAAGAGACGAGGCTCTGATACCAATTGAAAGGATCGATATAGTTGACTAGAGGGGGTGAATACGCAACTAACAATTTTTAGATTTTCTTTACCAATTTAAACTTTGCATCAAAGTAGGTTGTCTAGATATGCAACTAGGTGAGTAACCTATATGATGCAACAACAATAAGCATACACGCAAGCAAGAGATAAAGCACAAATAAACTTGCACAAGTAAAGGCAGGAGATAACCAAGAGTGGAGTCGGTGAAGACGAGGATGTGTTACCGAAGTTCCTTCCCTTTGAGAGGAAGTACGTCTCCGTTGGAGCGGTGTGGAGGCACAATGCTCCCCAAGAAGCCACTAGGGCCACCGTATTCTCCTCACGCCCTCACACAATGCGAGATGCCGTGAATCCACTATTGGTGCCCTTGGAGGCGGCGACCGAACCTTTACAAACAAGGTTGGGGCAATCTCCACAACTTAATTGGAGGCTCCCAACGATACCACGAAGCTTCACCACAATGGACTATGGCTCCGCGGTGACCTCAACCGTCTAGGGTGATCAAACACCCAAGAGTAACAAGATCCACAAGGGATTAGTGGGGAGATTCAAATTTCTCTTGGTGGAAGTGTAGATCGGGGCCTTCTCAACCAATCCCTAGAGAATCAACAAGTTTGGTTGGCTAGGGAAGGAGATCGGGCGAAAATGGGGCTTGGAGCAACAATGGAGCTTAGAGGTGAAAGAGGTAGTCAACTAGAGGAGGAAGACACCCCTTATATAGTGGAAGAACAAATCCAACCGTTATCCACCAACTCAGCCTGCGCAGCGCGATACTACCGGACCTGAGGCGCGGTACTACCGCAGGGGCACGCGGTACTACCGCAGGGCCCCGCGGTACTTCCGCCCACGCAGCAGAGACCAGAACAGCCACACATGCACTAAGGATGAGGGCGGTAGTACTGCTCGCGCGGTACTACCGCAAGGCAGGGGCTGTCCAGGGATGGGAAGGCACGGATATAAAAAATTACATCCGTGGCTACTTCCGCAGAGTTGGAGTCGATGCAAAAAACCCAACGCGGTAGTACCGTAAGCCAGCCGCGGTACTACCGCGCGAGGCGCGGATGTAAAAAATTACATCCTCCCCTTACTGTCGCGTACTTGTGGAACTAAGCAGGGACCACGGTACTACCGCTTACTAGAAGCGGTACTACCGTGGGTCCTTGCGGTACTACCGCACCAGCGGGCGGTACTACCGCAAGGTCCTGCGGTACTACCGCTCTAACGAGCAGTACTACCGCACCCCCCTAGTTCGGCAAACAAGAGCAATATTTGCATAGACAAGGAAAACATAGGATGCTCCAAAGGCTAGAGGAAAGGAGGTGCAAAGGAAGATGTGTACGTGATGAATCCACCCAACCTTTCCAACGTGGGCCCCCTCTTAATAGTATGGCTTCCCTACGACTCAATACCACCGAAAAGAACCGAAGAGAAACGCCGTCTTCTATAGCCTTCGAGGGGAACCCAATCATCTTGTGCCTAGTCAATATATCTGAAATATTCGATGCACATGATTAGTCCGCAAAAGCATTGTCATCAATCACCAAAACCAACTAAGGGATAAAAATGCCCTTAGACTAGCACTATCGTCAACCACAGTACTAAATTTATAGTGGTGAACACCTTTTTCTATAAATATTTTGCTTAATCTCGTTGGGATTCTAAAAAAATATAAAATTCATTTGGGTTACACAGGCCCTAAGGGCCATAGTTCCAAGACTCTATATTCGTAGCTTGGATATTTTTGGACCATATGCATATATTTGTTATCTTTGGGCTGAAAATGATAGTGAAAGTGGGACAAGATGTTGTAAACCTCAAGGAGTAATGTGATAAACTTTTTAATTTTGAAGAAAATATCGAACATGAAAAATATAGCCTTGAATATTGTGGAGGCTACCATCAATACATCTACTCTTCTGCCTCGGCCTATGCAACTCAATTCCATAGACCTCACCCCAGGTTTGACTCCTCCAAGATTTGGATTTCGCATTCGGAGCCCAAATACGGTTTTTTTCGCATGGCTTTTCTTCAGGACATTATTCTTACTGCGAATAGGCTTGCTGCTCGTAGATGGCCCCATGGCCCAATGTACCAGCTCTGCCTCTAGGCTCCAGAAACGGTTATAAACTTTTTCAAGGATTATCCTTTCTCCATTTGTGTTTGGAACCGTGTGAACGCCTGTACTGGTGAGAACCTAGTTTTGTCCAACTTCCTACCTGAGCCAGGAGGTGTGTCTGACTAGTGAGAGGGCATCATTGATTCAATGTCAAAGGAAGTCTATAAGTGGAGGATCGATATGCTCATCTACGCCCTATGGAATATATGGAAGGAGAGGAGCATGCATATTTTTCTTTGGCACCCGAATGACTCATCTTGAGGTGGCCATGCATGTTTCCCTAGAGGACATTAAGCAGCATCATATAATTTTTGGTGGCACCATGCCCACTATGGGTGCCGGCTGTGTTGTATTTTGCTTTTAGTAGTTCCATTGGTTTCACCATGTTTCCCTCAAAACATGTGCCCCTATGTTCATATTATTCCTCTCTTTTTTGTCTATATTAAAAGGCAACGCTCCCGTCGGTTCCTAAAAAAGGCAATAGTTCAGTCATTTATATTGTACTTGACCGGTAGCTAAAGGTTCTAGTTTCACTCCACGTCAGTATAGATATTTCTTCCCCAAAACAAATTGATATGATCAAGGTGTTTCTGCTATATACCAACAATGTCACTTGACACCAATTCTTCCATAGGCCTTTCGTGTGGTCATGAGACATGGGGGACTTGAGTGGATTATGAGTTGTTTCTCTGTTTTTTTCATGTCTAGCCAAGTAGTGATATATGTTCATGTACCTATATATTACACAATGCGCGTATAATTTTTATGTTTGCAAAAATCTTTTTTTATCTAGTTAAATAGTGCATTAAGTACATTACCCGCATCTCGCCGATCAAAGTCTACTGGTGTAATTGTAGGCCCATTGTATTGTTTAGTGAAATAAATGTTTCAAAAAATGCATTGCACACGATCCATGCACGCTTTCTCTATGTGTGGTGTTAAGGTGTTTGCATGGACCCCACCTCCCCGTCGCCTCTCCATTCATTTCCTATGACATGTGTTTAAGGCATTCTTTGCCATCCATCTTCTAACAGTAGCAAAAAAACACCTAATAGAGGTGGAGCGTTTTGCTTCATTGTCGCGGTTTTTTTTTTGCACCCTAGCCCGAGCCACCCTCATTTCTACCAAATCATCACTTCCTCGAGATTTTTTGATCATTGGGCTGAAATGATGGTCAAAGAAACGGAACAGGATGTTGGAAACCTCAAGGAGTAATGTGCTAAACTTTTTTTGAAGGAAACATTGAACATGACAAACACGGTCTTGAATATTGTGAAGGCTAGCATCAAGACATACGATGTACTACCTCTGTCCAAGTTTATTAGGCCCTCTCTTATTTCAAATAGAATTCCAACATTGTACTTTTTGCAACATATGTTTTATGTTTTGTTAGTCAAATAGATGGTCAAATTTTGAACCAAAATACAAGGAGGCCCCATAAACCCGGACGGAAGGAGTAATAGCTCAGTCATTTATATTGCACTTGATCAGTAGCTAGAGGTTCTTAGTTTGACTCAACATTGATTTAGATATTTCTTCTCACAAAATAGTGTTATGACCTGGGGA
>NC_057814.1:136149961-136150760 GCF_018294505.1 Triticum aestivum | reverse complement strand
CCCCCCCCCCTCGCCTCTCCACATTCATTTCCTATGACACGTGTTGCAGGCATTCTTTGCCATCCATCTTCTGGCAGGATGGTCAAATTTTGACCCAAAATACAAGGAGGCCTCATAAACCCGTACGGAAGGAGTAATAGCTCAGTCATTTTATATGGCACTTGATCAGTAGCTGGAGGTTCTCTGTTTGACCCAACATCGATTTAGATATTTCTTCTCACAAAATAGAGTGTTATGACCTAGGGATCAAAAGTGTTTCTTAGATTTACCAATATTGCCACTTGACACCAATTCTTCTATGGGTGTTTCATGTGGCACATGACACCTCGGGGGAGGGGGGTAGAGTGGGTTATGGGTTGTTTCTCTGGGGTTCTTTTTCTGTGCACCCAAGTATTGATATATGTTCATGTACCTATATATGACATGTGCCCATATTTTTTGTTGTTGGCAGAACTCATTGTTTTACTTCCTTAAATCGTGTACTAGGTACATGCATCTCGCTGGTGAAAGTTGACCGGTGTAATTGTAGGTCCACTATTCGGTGAAATCAACGAGACAAAAGATGCATTGCACGCTATCCGTGCACTCTCCCTCTATGTGCGGCGCAGAGGTCTTGGCCTGGACCCCACCTCCTCGTCAACTCTCCATTCATTTCCTATGACACGTGTTTCGGGCATTTTTTGCCATCCATCTTCTAGCAGTAGCAAAAAGCAAGCCTAACAGGGGTGGGGTCCACTGTTTAGTGAAATCGACGAGGCAAAAGATGCATTGCATGCGATCCGTGCGCTCTCCCTCTATG
>NC_057814.1:136115300-136149681 GCF_018294505.1 Triticum aestivum | reverse complement strand
TGTTTAGTGAAATCAACGAGCCAAAAGATGCCTGGCACGCGATCCGTGCACTCTCCCTCTATGTGCGGCGCAGAGGTCTTGGCCTGGACCCCACCTCCCCGTCGCCTCTCCATTCATTTCCTATGACACGTGCTTCGGGCATTCTTTGCCATCCATCCTCTATAGCAAAAACACGCCAAACAGGGGCGGGGTGTTGTGCTTCTTCGCCGCGGTTTGCGTTTGTCGGCACCCTAGCACAGGGCACCCTCTTTTCTATCAAAAAATCACCACTTCCTCGCGGGGCTACGTCGAGGCACCCATTTCAAGCGTGTGAGTTCTTGGCAAAGGAAATGCACTTATTTTTTTTGTCTTCTGAAAATGACACACTAGAGTAGTTCTATTTCAATTAAAAGGAAATGTGGGATTTCCCTCCGAAATGAAATCAAATAAGATGTGGGTTTGAGGAACAAAAATAGAGAGGGCGCCCATAAGGGAAGGAAAGGAGAGAAAAAGGAACAGTATAAAAGGCTGCACATAGCTGTCACCCCACCCTAACCGTCTCTTCCAGCGCACAACCCCTTGCGCCTGCCTGTCTCTCCTCCCTCCCCACTGAACCCCCTCCCCTCTTCCTTCTCCCCATCTCCACCGGCCACCCCAATTGCAACTGCCGCCTGATCAGAATTCCCCTCCACCGCTTCTGATCATTAAGCCAGCACATCACAGCGAGCTAGGTTTATATATGGCAGTGCGCTCCGCCACTGCCTAGGCTGCCATACACAGCACAGCAAGAGCGCGCGCACTGAGGGCGGCTGCGGCGGCGCGCCGGAATCAACCAACCAGTTCGACCGTAGCGCGCAAGGGAGTTCGCCGAGGTCTAGCAAGATCGCCGGGCGACCCTCCACGCCAGCAAGCCCCCTTCTTGCGGCGACTCGGAGCAGGGCGTGCGTGATGGCGGCGTCGTCGTCGACGGCGTCCTCGTACCGGTCGCGGTTCGGCGACACGACGCAGACGAAGGTGTTCGTGGGCGGGCTGGCGTGGGAGACGCCGTCGGAGGGGCTCCGGCAGCACTTCGAGCAGTACGGCGACATCCTGGAGGCCGTCGTCATCACGGACCGCCTCACCGGCCGCTCCAAGGGCTACGGATTCGTAAGCCGCGCGCTCCCCCTCCTCCTCCCCCTCCTCTTCCCCCGGCCTGTCCGCGCGCGCGCGCGTGCGGCGTGCTGTAAAAATTCTTGCTCCCCTCGCGCCTAACGAGATCGATCGCTGGACGCATGGCGCAACAGGTGACGTTCCGGGAGGCGGAGGCGGCGCGCCGGGCGGTGCAGGACCCGAACCCGACGATCACCGGGCGGCGCGCCAACTGCAACATTGCCTCGTTGGGCCCGCCGCGGCCCGCACATCCTCGAGGTGAGTGATCCATCCATCCATCGGCCATCACAAGGAAAAGGGAAACTAATAATCTTACTAAACAAGAACAAAATTTGTCTCCTTCCTTATTACCACCACCACCCAAATTCCCCCTCCCACGAACACGTAGACAGAAGTGCATTTCGCTTCCGGAAAATCAAACCAGAGTCGCGCCAACCAACCCAAAGCCTCTTTCCGCCCACTGTTCCTCCGGTGCGCGCCAAATGGAGGCAATCCGGAGGAGGCCGCGGCGGATCTCATCCCATCCGGCCGGGGTAGTGCCGTCCGTCTGCCATGCCAGCGCACGGGAGCCAGGCAGGCGCTAGTGTGGGTGTGGCGGGCACGCACGGCGCGAGGGGAGGGAGGGTCGTATGGCCGGGCTGGGCTTGACCAGGCTGGCCTGTCAGTTCGTCCCGCTGCCGCCTCGGTGCGTCCTCCTGCCGTGCCCCACCACCACGTCCACGCGTGTCTATATATGCGCACACAAGTTTTAGCCACAGCTAATCTAGCCGTATTTGCTCCATGGATTCTTTATTGGCGTACTAGAGACCAACTGGCAGTTATCGAAATTTAGAAACGGCAGTTATGTGATCCATCCATCCATCCGCGGTTGCGTGGGGCTTAATCAAAAAATTAACCCCGTTTTTGCTTAATCAGATTCCTTAATGATCATGTTAATGTAGTACTAGCAGCAGCAGTAAGTAGCTTCTTATCTTGTGTGACAAAAACAAATAGAGTAAGCAGGGGGGAGAGGGAGGGAGAGGGGGACTGCTTGCTTTGACTGGATGTGGCGTGGTCGGTTGCGGCATGGCATGGCAGCAGGGATGTGGTGTAAAGGACAAGATAACTGTCGGGTGGAGTGGAGGAGGATCGATCAGGAAGCCCGCTTTCCAGCGGTAAAAAACAGAATCCAGCAAGCAACCCATACAAAATGCTTCGACGCATATACCCTTTGACCGGCTTAGCCCCTGCTTACCTCGTCATTACTACTCGGAGTATCTTGTTTCCTCAGGAAAACCCACTAGTTTAACACCAAGAGGGCCACGACGCCAACCAGAATTTGATGCTCCTGTAGGCTGTGGTAGGCTGTACTGAGCGGTGACCAATATTTTTCTCCGGGAAGGCAGGCAGAGGGCTTCCGTGGCCTGCAAGGCGTGAGAGCGCCAACAGTTAGCAGTAGTAGCAGTAGTACTCGCCTGCCAGAACCGGCCGGTCAAAGCGTCAACACGCAGCGCACATGGCGAGGCCGCCTCCCAGCTCCGAAAACGTACTGTATTATTTTTCGTAGCGGTTTGCGCGCCGAAAACGTACGATTGTACATGCAGACATGCACACATCTGGCGCGCACGTACTGCTTCATTTACTTGCATGTGTTGTTGCTTTCGCGCCCCCTCTGCCGCTCTGCGGCGACTAACATGTCCGAGAAATGGTTTGAGGTTTCATCCTATTTACTACTTTTTCTTGAGACATTCCTATTTACTGACACTGTAAATACTAACATGATGAATGAATGGATGAATGCAGGCAGGCCGTCGCCCGGGCCCTACTGGCAGCAGGGCCCGCCGGCTCCGGTGCCGCCGCAGGGCCCGCACTACTACATCCCCAGCCCGAGGGCTCCTCCGCAGCAGCAGCAGCAGATGGGCCTGATGCCCAGCCCTGGCCCGGCGATCTACCACCAGCCCCCTTCGCAGCCATGGTAAGCCCTGTCTTCTCTCTGCAAATTCCACATGGCTACACCTACAGCACGCATGGGTGATAGGAGTAACTGATAGAGGTCGTGATCGGTTTGGGTGGGCGGTGGAGGGAAGGGAGGCGGGAGGCTGACCGGACCGGCGACGGTCCCCCAGCCCTTTCTCGTGGTGGCGTGGGTCTCTTTCGCCATGCAGCGTGTTGCCTCGCCCCCAACATTTTCTGCGCCTGTTGGTTTGCTTGCCGCAGGATTTTTAATGCGTCCAGCGTGCACCATTGCCATTCCTAGTTTTTACAGGTGTCTGTGGCAATAATCAGTTTTCTCTGTTGATACTCCTCCGTTCCACAATGCAGCGCATATAGATCTTTTGAGAAGTTAAACTTTATAGACTTTGACCAAGTTTGTAGCGTAAAACACATACATTTAGTATATCAAATACATGTCCTCAGACACATCACAAGACGTGCTTTCATATTGTATATATATATTTGATACTATAGATATAAATAGTGTTCTCTACAAATTTGGTCAAGGTTTGTAAAGTTGACTTTTCAGAAAATCTATATGCACGAACAGAAGGAGTATGTTTTAGGGCAAGTAAATCTTTTTCCTTGAGAAAGGAAAAAAGAAACCTGAGCGGTTTTATTCATTTAAGTAGTGGTAAAAGTTGGGAAAAAAAGGGGGAGAGAAGCTTTTTTCTAGTCATAAACAGGATGGTCCTAGCCAGTTGTGGGCTAGGTTTTTCTTTTAGGTGAGTTGTGGGCTAGGTAGGTCAATGATCTAGATTCTGGACTTTACAGCCTTGGTAATGGATAAGTAGGCCTCTTCTAACTGCCCGAGGGCCAGCCCCAAGCTTTTTTCTTTTCCCCGGATCATATCACTCGCTGAAGAAGCTTTGCCGTGTCTTTTGCTTGCAGGTACTGGTGCCCACCTGACTATCAATACCCACAGGTAAGCATGTCCCCTTGCTCTGCTGTGCCCCCTCAACGCCCACCTTCTTTGCTTCACTACCTTTTATCACATGCAGTGCAGCACACACACTAGCCAGCCCAGCCCAGTGCATGCCACTCGCGCGCTACCCAGCCACACCACATGCCCCGCGAGCGGTTCCTCCGCTGCGCTGCCGCTGCCCCTGCCTACATAAAACGCACAGCTCAGTCATATGATTTGCTACAGAAACATTCCATGATCGGCACGTTCGGGTACATGATAAGATTAGTTGCACCGTTAGGATTTGGAAACACTTTGAGCCATCGACCAACCATTCATTTCCAAATGATCGGTGCTGATTGTTCGGGCACTGGCTGACACACTCATGTTCCTGTTGTGGCCATGTTTCTTCCTACGCTTGTATGATAACCCATGAGTGATTTGCAGGCCATGATGACCCCTCAGATGATGCAGAACTACTATGCTCAGCTGTATGCTGCTGGGCTGGCGTCGCCGACAGGGCCACCGCCCTACCATCAGTACGTGGGGTACATGCAGGCCCCGACGCCCAGGGCGGCAGTGCTCTCGCCGGTGGCGCAGCAGATCGCGGCGGGGCAGCCGTACGTGCCGCATCCGGCGGCGGCGCAGATGCAGGGCTTCTCCATGCAGGTGCCTTCTCTTCCGCACAACTTCGCGCTGCAGCTGCCCTCCCATGCAGTGTCGCTGCTGCCTCCCAACGCAACCGGTATGTCGAGGATCGACTTTCTTTCGTTTTTTGCACTGAGTTTATAGGGAATTCGAAGGTGTTTTCACGTTAGAAGTAGTGATGTTTTGATGTTGGGTGCAGATGTGCAGTCGGCTGGTGGCCAGGCCTCCTCCTCTGCAGCCGCGGCGACGAACGCGAACATCACTCACCAGGGTGCCTGATGGAAGGCTGGGAAGGGAGATTCTGATTGATTCCAAACACCTTCGAAACTGACTGCTTTTCTGATTTAAAGTTGTTGTTCCCATCTCGACGGATCTGGTGCGGACGAAGTTATTAATGGTCTGTAACAGTCTCTCAGGATGCTTTGACTAGAAAAGACAAACCATAAACATCTCTTCCTTTCGATGTTCTGGATTCATTTTCTTAAGTTCTGACAAATATTCCCAAAAAAAATCTGATCTTCTCCAATTATTAGAGTAAACAAGTTTCTTTTTAAGCTGAGAGGAAACAAGTTGCATATGCATATTTGGTGTAGCAGCACTGCAGCAGCATGTTTCCTTGAAGCAACGGCTTCAATAGTCAATAGTACTAACGAAATTAAGCCCACGGGCAGTAAGGACGAACAAACATCAGCATCCTTCAGAGGGGAATGTCTATGCCTCGCCTTTGGCGAGTTATACCAGGCATCGACCGCGTTGGGCCAGCACATCAACTGTGCGTGCTGATATTTACGTGGTTGTGTGTTCACCATGAGACCTATATCTTGCTCTTTGCGAGACGGTAGCTCGTCTTGCCCATGTCGCGGTAGATAGCCATGTGTGTTCCTTTGATTTTTTTTTCTGCGAGCGGGTTATACGAAGCTTCTATCGACCGCTGTTAGAAGCATTCGTGCAGATTTCTTCCTTCGTGTTTTCTGTATTGGTTTCTATTTTTATATTCCTTTGTTCTTTTCCTTATTTCTGTTTTTTCTCCTTTGTTCTAATACATGCATACTTTTTTTTCCAAATACATGTTTAACATTTTCGTGTATAGGTTGAACCTATTTTAGATACAGGTTAACCATTTCTCAACTACACGTTGAACATTTTTTAGAAATACACATTGAATATTTTTCAAATTTACATTTAAATTAATTTTAATACACACAGACATTTTTCATAATGTCCTGAACTTTTTTACAAAACATGAAAAACATTTGATTCCATTAATTTGTTTTTAAAAAATGTTATGAACATTTTTTCGAAATGGTACAAAACATGTTCTTAAAATTCTGCGAGCATATTGTTTACATTGTTAAATATTTTGTTAAAGTGTCATGAACACAATTTTGAACACTTGTACAATTTTAAATTGTACGAAACATTGTTAAAAATTCATGAATATATTTTTACATTGTATACACATTTCTTTAAATGTCACAGACATATTTTTAAACGTGTGAATCCTTTTTAAATGCCACAAACATTTTTTGAATGGTACAAATATTCTTTTAAAATTGTGCGAAAGAGTTTTTTACACCACGCTAACATTATTTAATGCATGATGAATGCTTTTAAAAATTTATGTAATTAATTTTTATAATATTTCAAAAATATAAACTGAAGAAAATAGATAACAGAAAGAAAAAAAGTATGAATCAAACGTACGTAACAAACTAGCGAGTTGGGTCGGCTAATTAGCAGCTTCCTTGAGGCAACACAACCATTCGTCTCACTACAAGCCAGACATAGGCTTCATGGGAATGGATACGTGCGCTCTATGTACCAATCTTTCGTTGTGCGTTCATGTTGGTACAAGAAAGTAGCAATTAGCGTTATCTTTAGCTAAAAAACTGTTGGCGCTATCTGTGTGGTAGTCAATACTAAAAAAAGTCACCTGTGTATTTTTCTCTTCTTTAGAGAGGGGAATATAAAAAAAATATTACTTCCAAAAAACACAGAAACTACGTTAACTATTCATTCGCTTGAGTGAAAACCATATGGAAAAACATTACCTACATAAAAATGTTAAAGAGTTGCAAAATAATGTTCATGTAATTTTAAAAGGTGTTTACCTATTTTACAGAAAAATTCACAATTTTGAAAATATTATCCTTTAAAAAAATGCTCATGTGGTTTTAGAAAAACATTCATCGGGTATTTAAAGAAATGTTCATCGTGTGCTTATTTTGAAGAATGGTCATCGTTTAATTTTTCATCTTGTAGTAAAAGATGTTCATTGTGTATTTAAAATAATGTTCGTCAAGTAATTTAAAAAATGTACATAGATAATTTTAGAAAAAATTCACAGTGCAACAAAAAATGGTCCTCATGTAATCTAAAAAGTACTCATCGTGTAATCCAAAAATGTTCACTGTCTATTAAAATTTATTCATCTTGAAATTTGAATGAATGTTCATTGTCTATTAAAATTTATTCATCTTGCAATTTGAATAAATGTTCATCGTGCATCTGTTCGTATGTGTTTCAATAAATGTTCATCAAGTATTAGAAAACATTTGTTATGTATTAAAAAATTTAATCAAGTATTGAGAAATGTTCATGTATAAAAAATATTCCTAACAAAGAAATGGGAAAAATGAAAAATCAAATAATATAACGAAAAAAGAAATGTGATTTTTTTAAATAATGAAAAAGAAAAAGAATGTTTTTTAAAATACCTTTTGAACATTAATAAACAGAGTGAACATTTTGAGTGCATGATGAACATTTTGAGGACCTTCGTTTCCGGTTGCTCCATGTTGTTTCCTTTGATTTCCATGTTCCATGATATTATTCTATGTTGACCATTTGATTTGTAGGGTTAAATTTAACAGGAATTTCCCTCCTAAGAAATCACTGGTACTACATTTCATGGAAAATCATATATCCACGCGGACCTCTTGGGAAAATTTCTGAGAATGCACAGCCTTACTAAAATCCCCAAAAATCTGCCATTGTAGTGTGTCCTTATGATGCAGAAGGGGCATCACGGAATTCATAATGTAGAGGGGGAGGGGAAGTACCTAGGTTTGGTCGTTCATGGTCTAGAGACCCCGGTGTAATTCTCATTATGGTTGAGATGTTCTGTAAGATCTATTTTTGTAATATATCCAAATCTTTTTCGCAAAAATAATGCTTTTTTTAGAATTATTTTTAGATGAATGTGTTTCCATCCTTTTTCTTTAGAAAAACAGGGAGGCCTTCCCCGATTCCATTATCACGAATGAAACCCAAAACTCACGCATAGACAATTCAGTTACTCCCACTAAGGGCATCTCCAAGGCGGATCCACAAACCGCCCGCATCCGCGCTGTCCGGACCATGAAAGTCATCCAACTCGGTCCTGTATCGCTCCACAGGGCAATCCAAATGCAATTTCTCCCGCAAACCGGAGACAAACGTAGGGGGAGGCTTTGCGGAAGTCTGGACCGATCCCACGCCCTCTTCTGACCACCCTAAACCCCTACCCCACCCCACCCCGCGTGTTTTTAGTCAGCGCCGCTCTAGAGCGTCAGCGCCCGATTCATGCCCGGCGAGAGCGGACGCGACCAGTCACTAGCACTGGCATTGAAGCGGCGCGTTGGCCGAGAGAGCGTCGCCCGCGCAGCTTCCGGTGCAGGCGACTGCCGCCCGTCTATCTGTCTGCCGCTCACATTGATGGCATGCGGTTGCCGAGGTGTCTCCTCTGGCGCCACCCGTCCATTCCTCTGCCGCCACCATTGCTATAAAAACCGGTGCCCAACCGTCGCCGCAGCCATCCACCTCTGATCCCTCTCCGCATCACTCCTACCATGGATTCTCCCCCGCCAAAGCTCTCAGGGGCGGGCTGACATAGGACCAGAAGAAGGAGATGACACCATTGTTGTCGGTTGGCTGGCGGCAGGCAGCCGGAGAATGACGACGTCCCAATGGAGGACGCTGCCGACGACGAACCGACGCCACCCTTGCCCGTGCATTACACCATGACTATCGGCGAGACCCATGCCCATTACATGGACATGGTGCAGGAGGAGTGGGTGGAGCAGTTCTGTGAGGTGTAGGCCGACGCTATCGGTGTCAAAACCGTCCAATCTCGGGTAGGGGGTTCCGAACTGTGCGTCTGAGGATCGAAGGTAACAGGAGACAAATGGACACGATGTTTACCTAGGTTCGGGCCCTCTTAATGGAGGTAATACCCTATTCCTACTTGATTGACTTTGATGAGTATAGGGGTTAGAAGAGCCGATCTACCTCGAGATCGTAATGGCTAAACCCTAACTGTCTAGCCTATGCAAATTCTGATAGCCTCTACAGACTAAACCCTCCGGTTTATATAGACACCGAAGGGACCTAGGGTTGTACAGAGTTGGTTTACAGAGAAAGGAAACTATACATCCGGACGCCAATCTTGGCATCCACGCAAAGGAGAGTCCCATCCGGACACGGCGGAAGGCCTTCTTCCTTGTACCTTCACGGCCCATCAGTCCGGCCCATATCACATAGCCCGGACACCTGAGGACTCCATAATCCAGGACTCCCTCAGTAGCCCCTGAACCAGTCTTTCGATGACGATGTGTTCGGCACGCAGATTGTCTTCGGGATTGCAAGGCGGGTTCCTCCTCCGAATACTTCAAAGCAGTCTTCTGAATAAGAGAATTTTATCCGGCTCTGTATAACAGTCACAACCTTCAACCACAAGGGCACAATACTTAACCAAAATAAGGCCTGTCTACTGACAACTTTTTCGGCGAAACGTTACGTCTGGCCTCTTTATTATTTCAAACCGTTTTTTGGCCTCCCCCTTCGCGTTTCGAGGCACAGCCTCCATTGACACGTCTTGTAAAAGCAAAGATCGTGTCCCCTTATTGCAGAATTCTCATCAATACGGGCTTGGTAATCCAACCGGGCCATTTGTACTACCCCTTGGGAACAGGCGAGTTTTAAGGCTTGAGGGGGGTGCTTGATATTCACTGCCTATATAAACGGATAAAGATCCCTTCTTTTCACCCCACGCCTTCTTCCTTCCTCAGCCTTCCCATCCCCGAGCTCCAGCGCCCAAGCTTCGATCTTCCCCACCGCCACCAACCTTTCCAGTCATGTCCGGATCCGGCTCTCAAGGCAAGTGGGTGGCCTCCTCCGTGACGGAGAAGGACATCAAGGAGCTCCGGGAGGCGGGGTACCTGAGTGCGGACGTTGCGCACAGGATCCCTACCAAGAAGCAGGTCATCCCCACCCCGGAGCCCGGCGAAAGGGTGGTATTTATCCCCCACTTCCTCTGCAGACTAGGGTTTCCCCTCCGTCCCTTTGTCCGCGGTCTCAGGTTCTATTACGGGCTAGATTTCCATGATCTAGCCCCGAATTCCTTCCTCCACATCTCGGCGTTCATCGTCATGTGCGAGGCGCTCCTCCGCATCCCCCCACACTTCGGCCTATGGGCTCAAGGTCTTCAATGTGAAGCCGAAGGTGGTCGACATGCAGCACGTGGATTGCGGTGGCGCCATGGTGAGCAAGCTCCCAACGTCACCTGGCCCAAAGGGGCCTTCGTGGAGACTGTCAAGATATGGCAGCAGGAGTGGTTTTACATCACCGAACCTCGCGGTGCCACATGGGCAGCCACTCCTGAGTTTAGATCCGGACCCCCAATGCGGCTCGCGTCGTGGACCAACAAGGGTCTGGACTGGGGGTCGACCAACGGGGTGTTGATGCTGCAGAAGCGCATCAAAAACATGATGGAAAAGAACACCAGCCTCACAGACGTGATCCAGGTGATGCTATTCCGCCGGACCCTTCCCTGCCAGCGCCGGCCTCTCCATATGTGGGAGTTCAATCCGGAAGGGCCGCGGACCCTGCAGTGGTTCTTCAGCATGACGCATGAAGAGATATAGAAGCTGCTCTTCAAGGCCCAGAAGTCGTGGCCGGAGAAGACCGACGCATCGGCCTCGACTGCGCTCATCCGGCCACCCCGGTAAGTATTTTAATTTCCGAACATAACTTTAGTTTACCAATCAAAGAGTATGATGAGCCTTCCATCCTTTATTTCAGGGTTGGACGAAGAAGGCGGAGCGGATCAAGTGTTTGGCTCCGCTGCCCAAAGACCCATCCATTCCTCTGTTAACGAGGATGCTGGTCCCGGTGCCGTATCAGGCACCGGAGAAGAAGGCCAAGAAGAAGAGCAAGGAGGCCAAAGGTGGCTCCGCCGTAAAGGTACTTCGGACGCTATGTCCGGAGAGACCGAGGCTCCCTCCTCCCACGAGGGAGATGAAGACGAAGAGAAGGAGGAGGCCGAAAGTGATTCTCCCCTTAAGGGGACGAAGAAGAAAAGGGCAGCCTCCGTAGACCCAGAGGCAGAGGCGTCCAAGAGGGGGAAGATATCCCTCTCGGACGGCTCGGATTCGGATGCCGAAGCCATCCCTGAGTGGCGCCCTAGGTCGAAGCCTCTGACCGCATTGTAAGTATCCAAGGATACTGTACATATATCTGGTCTTTATGATTGTAGTTTTAACACATTGTATTGTGTGCTTCAGTTCGGCCTCGATCTCCCCCAACTATCATCATCTTCGGGGAACTCGCTGGAGCCGGGGATGGCGGAGAGCGAGACGCCTCCCCGAGCCTCTCCGCCAACCGCCACAGACGACATCGAAGTGTTGTCCCAAAGGGCCTCTCCGGGCCACAGAGAGGTGCGAGAGGCCGCCAAGACGGCGCCAGAGGGTAATGCCTCGGCTGCCGAGAACATGGGGGGCACAACCCCCATGGAGACTGACGACGGGGGCCCTGACTAGTCCGGCCCCCAGCCGAACACCATTCCGGGGACCCATGTGGCCCCGGAATTGAGCGAGTAACCCCCTTCAAAGGAGGGGGAGCGCCCACTCCAACGGCGACCTCCCCGAATCCGGAGGCGCCGAATACTCTAATGGACGCACTGCAATGTGCTTCCGTCGTGGAGGAACACCGTACCTTGATGGGTACGGTGGTTGAGAAGGTTCAATCTTCCAAGAGCAGGCTGAACGAAGTCTTCACCAGCCTATTAACAGGCTTTGAGGTATGCGATGTAATATTCTTAGCCGCTTTTCATGTGCAAAAAATATGCATGTGTATAGATAGTAGCCCATGAGACTCTGTTCAGTTTTTGAAAAAAAACAACCGAACAGAGGATCAATTAATATTCGTAGGAGATAACATACTTGTCTATTTTGATAAACATGCTTCACTATTAGCGGCTACCGCCCAAGCCGCTGAAGTTCCAAACTCAAGCGGAAGATGGAGCTGGCCGATGAGGATATCTTCCGCATGAACAAGCGGTTCGATGAGGCGCAAGGTATGTTTGAAAAATTATTTACACACCTGAATTTATATGCCAATGCATAGTTTTAAGCGCGTGTGTTGCCCTGATCATGATTATAGGTAGTGCGGACGAGGTCGAGACCTTGAGGAGCGCCCTTGCCCAAGCCAAGGAGTAGGCACGGGTGAACCAAGTGGCCGCTGACAAAGCGGCTGCGGATTTAAAGGCCGAGCAGGTCACCCGCCGCAAGTATGAGGAGCGGGTGATCGAAGTGGAGCAGGAGCTCAAGGATGCCGCCAGCAAGTGCGAGGCCTTGGAGGAGAAGAATAAGGCCCAAGTGGTCGATCTCACCAAGGCTCTTCAGGACGCCAAGGAGGCGCGGACCGAGTCCCGGGCGGCTCGCGAGGAGATCAAGCAGGCCGAACAGATAGCGGCTGGTAAGCCCTTTCTTTTACAGAGTATATTTGGCGGTCGGAGAAATGCCTTGCATAATCGACCATGGAGTTCTCCACACGCCTTTGTGGACCTTCCGAGGAGTGCGGCCGACGCCGCACAATTCTTCTGGGCCGAGGAGGGGAACACCACGGAGAAACTCTTCTGGTCACAGTACCTGGCGCCAGAGCGTATGGCGCTGTTGAACAACCAGATGATGCAGCTGGCGGAGCTGCATAGGATGTCCGGTTTGGCCATGAAGGAGATCATAGTCCGGCTGTGGCCAGCCGGACCCATTCCTAGCAGCTACTCCGGCCTGGTCAAGCTGCTCGGCGACGCCCTACCCCGAGTTGAAGCTATGAAGCGCTCGGCGTGCATAGAGGGTGCGCGGATGGCGTTTGCCCGTGTCAAGATGCACTGGGCGAAGATGAAGGCCGCCGTCATGGCAGTCAAGGGCCCACCCGAAGGCAAGGACCACCGCAAGCCGGAGCGATATTTCGAAGACGTCCTAGAGTGTGCCCGTTTAATAGAGGGTCAATGCTCGCAGGATATCATGTTTGAATGAATATATCCGGGCTGCCCAGACTTTGTTTTATGAACCAAGGCTTTGTAATATATTTGTGCCTTTATCTCAAATTATTTTCCTTCTTTGTGGTCGTTTTTATTTCTGAAAGTTTACCAGTCGTCGGCTTCAGCCCCACATAGATACTACGGGGGTGTTCCGAATAGCACATGATCACGCTTGACCCAACGTCTTGGTCCGTAAAGGAGGTGTCTGTGCAGCGAACCAGGCAATCAGACTATGCGGCTTTATCACTCTTACTTAGCCATAGGAGTTTGACGGTGGGGCTAGAGATTAGCCCCTGGTGCGTATGCGGCTATCCCAACTAGGGAGCCTCAGACGTGTGACTGTACAAAGGCCAGTCCTGCGTATAAAAGGAAGAAATCGCGAGAAATTTACATCAAGTCACCGAACCGCTCACCAGCTCTCGCCGCATCATGACAGTCGGTTTTCGGTTTTCTCTACTGAGGCATTTGACCGGACGAACCGAAAACACAATCACAGTAGTTCTCCCTTTACCACCTTAGCCGAACAGGCGGAACATAAGGTAGTAACCACAGGAGTCGGGCAACCCAACTATTGACCAAAGACATGATTCGGAGCCGATGCATATAATGCAGTATTCGGGATGCCGAAGTATACTGTAAAAGTGTTCGGACTTTTTTTATAAATATATGTGGCTGAACAGAGCCCCTGGCATTTTAAATCATGCCGAGGTGTATATGCCAATTTGACGTGAAGAGGGAATACAGAGTATAAACCAATACCGAATATGGTTGGACAAAACTATTTCCATTATAGTCTGATTGATACGTCCAAACGTATTTTTTTACTACTCTCCCTTCCCCCGACCCCCTTCCCTGAGCGCTCCCTTCCCCCGACCGCCGGCGGCGGCCACTCCGGCCCCGGCGTCCACCTTCCCTGACCGTTGGGTGCCACTCCGGCCTCGGTGTCCACTTCCCTCCCCGGTCGATGGCGTTCTGGTCCGGCGACCCCATCTACGTGGCCATGGCGTCGGGCTCCAGTAGCCCCCCTTCGGTGTCCTCCTCCATGCGGCCTGTGGCATCGGAGCTGGGGCTCTCTGCCTCCCCCGAATCGGCGCGCTCCTCGTCCGCCGGTGCGGCACCTATGGTGTGCGGTGCGGCTGCGCCGGAGGTGGGGTGGCGACAGCCTGGTCCGTCCTGCAAGGCCATGTGGCGGCGGCGCCGTGCTCTGAGGCGCCAACAGGGGGCTGGTGTCCAGAGGCGTGCGGATTCGCCGACTTCTTCGGAGAGGAGGAAGATCCCACCGGACCTCTACGTGCTCTGCTTCAGGTGTTTCCAAGACGGCCACCGCCGACAAGATTGCACCAACGAGCCACTCTGCATCAGGTGTGGATATGCGGGCCATGTCTCATCGCAGTGCATGCTCCCGCGTAGCCCTATGTCGGAGGAGGAGCTCCGGCGGGCGGTCATTGCCAAAGTGGCCTGGAAGGAGCCAGTGCTGAGGCTGTCCCCATCACCGGAGGTGAGGTTGCTGGCACCTAGGCAGAGCGTGCCACCGGCACCGCTCTCGCCAAGCGCGCCCAACTTCGCTCCGATGGCCGCGAATGCTGCTTTCCTGGCGGCGCCGTCGGAGTTGTGCATCCTGCAGCGCTCGGTTGGGTTGGAAGACCTCGAGCGGTGGCTCAAGATGGTGGTGGTTGCATACGTGGGAGGTCCCAGGCTTGTGGTATCCTACGAGGAGGCGGCGGTGGCGCTCTCGGTTCTGCTAGGTGTGCCAAGACACAAGTTTTCAGTCCACAAGTTCTACCCAGAAGATCTCCTCGTGGTGTTCGCCGCGCATGAGTTCAGGAATCGGGCCCTGGCGGTGCCGTTCGTGGAACATTTGGGCGTCAAGATCTTCATCAAGCCGGGCTCAGGCAGGCGCAAGCGGCGTCTAGGATTATGCGCACTCAAGTTGATCTCATGATTGAAGGGATCCCGTCTCACGCATGGTCGCGGGAATCGGTGGCGGAGATCCTGGGCAGCTCCTGTCTCAATGAGAGTGTGGCTCCAGAAACAGAGAGTAGGGAGGATCTCTCCTTGTTCAAGTTGCGTGCTTGGTGTGTTGATCCTGATGAGGTGCCGGTTTTCCGCCGACTGTGGGTGTCGGAGCCGCCGGAGCCGGCAGTGCAGCGTGTCAAGTCTCGTCAGCTTCTGGTGTACCCCGTCTTCATCCATGTCGGCTGTTTGCGTGATTTCACAGCACCAGAGAACTGGAGGGGGGATGTGAGTTCGGATGGAGACAGTGGGCAGAGTGGACTGCCGAATGACTCGTTTGGTTCGCACCCAGGAGGGGACTGGGTCGTGCAGCCATGGACGCGTGGTGTCTGTGATGATCGTGGAGCTGGGAGGCAGTCACCAGGGCCGACGGCGGCCGTGGTTCCTACCGGCAGGCGCTCGAGGGCCGGCTGGGGCCCTCAGATTGGAGGATTCCTTCCATCATGTTGGGGACGCCAGTGGTGACACCTGCACCTAGCGGGCCCCCTGGGATGCAGACTGTCGGGAGACCAAGACCAAGACCGAGGGATTCAAATGCGCCTCCCTGTCCGGAGGGAGACATGGTGAATGTGGTGGCGACAGCTGGCGAGTCTATCATGGCGGAGGCAACGGGGCTGATGTGCAATCATTCCGCTGACTTGAACCCCATTGGTAGGCAACTGGCCAGGAGGGATCCCGAGGTGGAAAAGAGGAAAGAGCAGGTTATGGAAGGCTAGCCAGAGGTGGATCGTGTTCCTGTCAGGACGGTAGACCCCACGCCGCACACTGGCCCAGAGAATATGGTGGGTGCGGTCCTGTCACAAAAGGACACTGAGGGGTTAGTGAGTGCGGTGCCGGATCCGGTGCGGATTGAAACGGCTATGATTGCTGATGGACTGGGTGCATGGCCGAGTATCGGAGCGCAAAGGATCCCGGAGGAAACTACTGGCCAACAGGAGGAAGGGCCGGTTTGGGGAGGGGCCAGGTTCAGTCTGAGGGCTGGGACCCAGTAAAAGCAATACTACGGACATATGTGGTTATCGGGATCGACACGGCTCCCATGCACACATCTGCATCGGATCCAGAGCCACTAGTACTACAGGAGAATGACATGACTACGTCCCGGCCGCATGCATGTGAGAGCACCATTTTGCATGGAGGAGAGCTAGAACTGCATGGTGGGGAAACCCAACAGATTGGCATGGCAGGAATGCTATCCTCCAGAGAGCAAGTTGCAATTGGGAACATCAAGTCCTTTTGTGCAGGGCTGCTAAAAAAGCTTGCACCTCCACTTCTTAAGGAAATCGAAGGGATTCTAGTGTGAGGGCAGGCAAGACCCATTCACTCCACGAAGGGCAACCAGGTCTGGCTGCATCAACGTGTCGAGGAAATCTAAGGCGACGATGGCGGAGGCAGTTCTGTTGAAAACACTTGGTATTGTAGGGGATGATCTGGCGGTCTCGGAGGATGCGCTAGGTCAACTACGATCGGTGTTTGACTCGCCGCTGCAAGAAGGCCAACTAAGGGCAATGGTGGCAATCTTTGGCAAGGTGATTCCAACGAATCTGACACAAGAAATGATGGAGGTGGTGCCAGAGAAGGCAATTCAGGTCTAGAGGACTAAGGTGTGACAGGGGAGATTGTGTTTCCCAATGTCATGCAACGCAATGGAGGTGGTGTGCTGGAACGTGAGAGGGCCAAATAGCCCTGACAAGAAGAAGGCGTTGAGGGAGTTCGTCGACATGGTGCATGTCGCGATAATATGAGGTTGTTAAACAGTACACTATAATGCAATGCATTGGGCTATCTTACGATGGTTTTGCTTATCTTTTGGCGTCGGCAACTTGAGAGGAATCTTCGTTGGCTGGGATTCCATGAAAGTTAACCTCTCTAACTTTTCGACTGATACTAATTCCATAACGGCATACGTCTTGCCGAAGGAGGGCACTGCGTGGTGGCTTACGGTGGTTTATGGGCCACAAGAGGATGCGCAGAAAGTCCTGTTTCTGGAGGAGCTAGCAGAAAGACGAAGTTATTGCCCTGGGGCATGGCTTGTGATTGGGGACTTCAACCTCATTCTACATGCTGCGGATAAGAACAATTCACGGATTGATAGAAGGATGATGGGGAAGTTCAAGAGATTTGTGGACGATAATGCACTTAAGGAAATGTTCTTGCACATGCGAAAATACACATGGAGTAATGAGTGGGAAAGGCCCACCCTCACCAAAGATTGATAGGGCATTCGTCTCGGTGGACTGGGAGATGGATCATCCGGAGAGCCTACTGCAGGCACTTTCAACTTTGCATTATGATCATTGTCCGCTATAATTGTCCCTGGAGGAACACTTGCAGCCAAAGAGAAGGTTCAGATTTGAGCTGTCTTGGACGAAGATTGAGGGTTTCTTGGACGCGGTAAAGGAAGCATGGATCTGTCAGGAGGAGATCACAGATCCCTTCGTGAGACTGGGTGTGCTTTTGAGGAACACATAATGCTATCTCACTGCTTGGGGACAAAAGAAAGTGGGTAACATCAAGATGCAGATTGCAGTAGCCAATGTGGTTATTCTTCGTTTCGATGTGGCGCAGGAGCAGAGATTACTATCTGAGGAGGAAAGGTGGCTTAGGAAGACATTAAAGCATATGGTGCTAGGACTGGCTTCTCTGGAAAGAACGATTGCGAGATAGAGATCTAGGGTTCGATGGCTAGGAGACGGAGATGCGAACACACAGTTGTTTCACCTGATAGCAAATGGTAGGAAGGCAAAGAATTTCATACCGGAAATTTCTGTGGATGGCCAAGTAATTGCCGATCAATTAGGCAAAGAGGAGGCCTTCTATGAGGCATATCAGGAGCTTCTTGGGAAAGATACGGCAAGGGAGCATGCTTTAAATCTGGAAGCGCTGGACATACTGCCTATTGAATTATCGGAGCTTGATCGACCATTCAGTGAGGAGGAAATCTGGGCAGTAGTAAAGGAGCTACCTTCGGATAGAGCACCAGGGCCGGATGGTTACAATGGAATCTTCTTCCAGAAGGCGTGGGATATAGTCAAGAGGGATGTCATCACGGCCCTCCACAAACTATTCCTGAATAACGGGAGGGGATTTGGAAGGCTAAATCAGGCGCTGATCATTAATACCGAAGTCCCCGGAGGCTTGCCGTATTCAGGACTTCCGACCGATTAGCCTGGTACACAGTATGCCGAAGATGGCGTCAAAGCTAATGACTACTAGGCTTAGGCCACGGATGGGGACCTGGTTCACATCAATCAGTCAGCATTTATAAAAGGAAGAGCCTTGCACGATAACTTTCTACTAGTTAGGCAAATGGCAAGAAGATTACACCAAAGGAAGGCAAAAGGAGTCCTGCTCAAATTGGACATCTCCCGCGCGTTTGATTCCTTATCTTGGCCGTTCCTGTTTGAGGTGAAGTATGGCTATCTTGGCTCACAACACTGCTGTCTTCAGCAAGCTCTCGAGTTGTGGTGAATGGCAGTGCAGGCAAGAAGTTCATGCATGTCTGTGGATTACGCCAAGGAGACTCCCTCTCCCCGCTTTTATTCGTCATTGCAATGGATGTACTCACAACAATCATGAAGAAAGCACATGACCAGCAGGTTTTGAGCAAGATAAATGGATGTGGGCCAATGCAGAGGTTTTCCTTATATGCGGATGATGTAGTGCTGTTCATTAAGCCGACGGCTACTGACATTATATTTGTGAAAGAAATTCTTGGCATATTTGGCAATGCGTCTGGTCTGAGAGTGAATTTTGCCAAGTCATCTGCCATACTGATCAGAGGTGAAGAGGAGGATGAGGAATTGATCCGAAGCGCTCTTCCATGGAGAATTAATCATTTTCCTTGCAAATATCTGGGGCTATAGCTAAGTATCAAGCAACTGACTCGCTCAGAGTGGCAACCCATGGTTGACGCAGCACTCAAAATACTGCCTGGATGGCAGCGAGGGATGGTCACCAGGCCAGGTCGGTCATATTGGTGAATCAGGTCATGAGAGCCCGGGCCACACACCACCTTATAGTGGCCGAAGCTCCCAAGTGGGCACTGGATAGGATCGATAAAGGCTGCAGGGCATTTTTCTGGGCAGGCACAGAGGAGATCCAGGGTGGCAAATGCATAGTATCTTGGAAGCGGTATGCCGGCCTAAATATCTCGGTGGTTTAGGCGTGATCGATCTGCAAAAACAAGGCATTGCTCTTAGACTGAGATTGTAATGGCTCCGAAGAACTGACGCAGCTAGACCTTGGCAGGGACTGAAACTAACAACGGATAAGAGGGTCATGGAGTTGTTTGCGAGTCTAGTACAGTGGCAGATAGGAGATGGTAAAAGGACATTGTTTTGGAAAGACAAATGGATCAGAGGGTATAAGATTGAGGAAATAGCACCACTGGTTGCAAACAGGGGTGAGGACCCAAGTAGCCAACAGGAGATCCGTCCAGGAGGGTTTAGCCTCACACGCCTAGACTAATGATATCGTGGGCGACATGGACACAGATGGACTGGCGCAATTCATAAAGCTATGGGAAGTACTGATGGAGGTGCACCTCACGCAGACATTGAGGATAAACCAGTTTGGGCATGGACAGAACAAGGAGAGTATTCTGTTGTATCGGTGTACAAGATGTTTTGTGAAGGGGGGATCAGATTCCAGTTCTCTTCTGCTATCTGGAAGAATGGAGCGCCGCTAGCCTGCAAGAAGTTCATGTGGCTGGCAGTGCAATATAGGCTGTGGACTTTGGACAGAAGATTCAGGCATGGGCTACAAGATAGGATGTCCCCTTGCTTCCTGTGTGACCAAGAAGAGGACACGGTGGATCACATTCTTCTACAATGTGAAGGAAATATGCCCTAGAGGCAATAATAAAGTTATTATTTATTTCCTTATATCATGATAAATGTTTATTATTCATGCTAGAATTGTATTAACCGGAAACTTAGTACATGTGTGAAAACATAGACAAACAGAGTGTCACTAGTATGCCTCTACTTGACTAGCTCGTTGAATCAAAGATGGTTAAGTTTCCTAGCCATAGACATGAGTTGTCATTTGATTAACGGGATCACATCATTAGAGAATGATGTGATTGACTTGACCCATTCCGTTAGCTTAGCACTTGATCGTTTAGTATGTTGCTATTGCTTTCTTCATGACTTATACATGTTCCTATGACTATGAGATTATGCAACTCCCGAATACCGGAGGAACACTTTGTGTGCTACCAAACGTCACAACGTAACTGGGTGATTATAAAGGTGCTCTACAGGTGTCTCCAATGGTGTTTCTTGAGTTGGCATAGATCGAGATTAGGATTTGTCACTCCGATTGTCGGAGAGGTATCTCTGCGCCCTCTCGGTAATGCACATCACTATAAGCCTTGCAAGCAATGTGACTAATGTGTTAGTTGCGGGATGATGCATTACGGAACGAGTAAACAGACTTGCCAGTAACGAGATTGACCTAGGTATTGAGATACTGACGATCGAATCTCAGGCAAGTAACATACCGATGACAAAGGAAACAACGTATGTTGTTATGCGGTATGACCGATAAAGATCTTCATAGAATATGTAGGAACCAATATGAGCATCCAGGTTCCGCTATTGGTTATTGACCGGAGATGAATCTCGGTCATGTCTACATAGTTCTCGAACCCGTAGGGTCCGCACGCTTAACGTTCTGTGACGATTTGTATTATGAGTTATGTGATTTGATGACCGAAGTTTGTTCGGAGTCCCGGATGAGATCGGGGAGATGACGAGGAGTCTCAAAATGATCGAGACGCAAAGATCGATATATTGGAAGGCTATATTCGGACATCAGAAAGGTTCCGAGTGATTCGGGTATTTTTCGGAGTACCGGAGAGTTACGGGAATTCGTATTGGGCCTTAATGGGCCATACGGGAAAGGAGAGAAAGGCCTCAAGGGTGGCTGCGCCCCTTCCCCATGGACTGGTCCGAATTGGACTAGGGAAAGGGGGCACCCCTTCGTTCCTTCTCCTTGTCCCTTCCCTTTTTCCTATTCCATGTGGAAGGTGGAATCCTACTAGGACTAGGGAGTCCTAGTAGGACTCCACACTTTGGGCGCGCCCTATGAGGGCCGGCCTCCTCCTCCCTCCTTCCTTTATATATGTGGCCAGGGGCCACCCCATAGACACACAAGTTGATCATTGATCTCTTAGCCGTGTGCGGTGCTCCCCTCCACCATAATCCACCTCGGTCATATCGTCGTAGCGCTTAGGTGAAGCCCTGCGCCGGTAGCTTCATCATCACCGTCATCACGCTGTCGTGCTGACGAAGCTCTTCCCCGACACTCTGCTGGATCGTGAGTTCGTGGGACGTCATCGAACTGAACGTGTGCTGAACTCGGAGGTGCCGTGCGTTCGGTACTTGGATCGGTCGGATTGTGAAGACGTACGACTACATCAACCGCGTTGTCATAATGCTTCCGCTTTCGATCTACAAGGGTACGTGGACAACACTCTCCCCTCTCGTTGCTATGCATCACCATGATCTTGTGTGTGAGTAGGATTTTTTTTGAAATTACTACGTTCCCCAACAGTGGTATCCGAGCCAGGTTTATGCGTAGATGTTATATGCACGAGTAGAACACAAGTGAGTTGTGGGCGATTATAGTCATACTGCTTACCAGCATGTCATACGTTGATTCGACGACATTGTTGGATGAAGCGGCCCGGACCGACATTACGCGTACGCTTACACGAGACTAGTTCTACCGACGTGCTTCGCACACAGGTGGCTGGCGGGTGTCAGTTTCTCCAACTTTAGTTGAATCGAGTGTGGCTACGCCCGGTCCTTGTTGAAGGTTAAAACAGCACATACTTGACGAAAAATCGTTGTGGTTTTGATGCGTAGGTAAGAACAGTTCTTGCTAAGCCCGTAGCAGCCACGTAAAAGTTGCAACAACAAAGTAGAGGACGTCTAACTTGTTTTTGCAGGGCTTGCTGTGATGTGATATGGTCAAGACGTGATGATATATAAATTGTTGTATGAGATGATCATGTTTTGTTAAAGTTATCGGCAACTGGCCGGAGCCTTATTGTTGTATCTTTATTGCATAAGATGCAAGCGCCATGTAATTGCTTTACTTTATCGCTATGCGATAGCAATAGTTGAGAAAGCAATAGTTGGCGAGACGACCATATGATGACACGTTGATAGAGATCAAGATGATAGAGATCATGGTGTCATGCCGGTGACGATAAAAATCATGACGGTACTTTGGAGATGGAGATCAAAGGCACAAGATGATGATGGCCATATGATGTCAAATATTTTGATTGCATGTGATGTTTATCTTTTATACATCTTATTTTGCTTGGTTCGGCGGTAGCTTTATAAGATGATCCCTTACTAAAATTTCAAGGTATAAGTGTTCTCCCTAAGTATGCACCATTGCGACAGTTCTTCGTGCTGAGACACCACATGATGATCGGGTGTGATAAGCTCTATGTTCACATACAGCGGGTGCAAGCCAGTTTTGCACATGCAGAATACTCGGGTTAAACTTGACGATCCTAGCATATGCAGATATGGCCTTGGAACACTGGAGACCGAAAGGTCGAACGTGAATCATATAGTAGATATGATCAACATAGTGATGTTCACCATTGAAAACTACTCCATCTCACGTGATGATCGGACATGGTTTAGTTGATATGGATCACGTGATCATTTATGACTAGATTGATGTCTATCTAAGTGGGAGTTCTTAAGTAATATGATTAATTGAACTTAAATTTATCATGAACTTAGTCCTGATAGTATTTGCATATTTATGTTGTAGATCAATAGCTCGCAAATAGCTTCCCCGTTTTATCTATGATATGTTCCTAGAGAAAACTAAGTTGAAAGATGATAGTAGCAATGATGCAGACTTGGTCCGTGATCTGAGAATTATCCTCATTGCTGCACAAAAGAATTATGTCCTTGATGCACCGCTAGATGACAGACCTATTGCAGGAGCAGATACAGACGTTATGAACGTTTGATAAAGCTCGGTATGATGACTACTTGATAGTTTAGTGCACCATGCTTTACGGCTTAAAACCGGGACTTCAAAAATGTTTTGAACGTCATGGAGCATATAAGATGTTCCAAGAGTTGAAATTAGTATTTTAGACTCATGCCCGTGTCAAGAGGTATGAGACCTCTGACAGTAATTTGCCTACAAGATGGAGGAGAATAGCTCAACCAGTGAGCATGTACTCAGATTGTCTGGGTACTACAATTGCTTGAATCAAGTGGGAGTTAATCTTCCAGATAAGATAGTAATTGACAAAGTTCTCTAGTCACTATCTCCAAGTTACTAGAACTTCGTGATGAACTATAATATGCAAGGGATGACAAAAGTAATTCCTGAGCTCTTCGCGATGCTGAAATTGACGAAGGTAGAAATCAAGAAAGAGCATCAAGTGTTGATGGTTAACAAGACCACTAGTTTCAAGAAAAGGGCAAAGGGATAGAAGGGGAACTTCAAGAAGAATGGCAAGCAAGTTGCTGCTCAAGTGAAGAAGCCCAAGTCTGGACCTAAGCCTGAGACTGAGTGCTTCTACTGCAATGGAAATGGTCACTGGAAGTGGAACTACCCTAGATACTTAGCGGATAAGAAGGATGGCAAAGTGAACAAAGGTATATTTGATATACATGTTATTTATGTGTACTTTACTAGTGTTTATAGCAACCCCTCGGCATTTGAAACTGATTCAGTTGCTAAGAGTAGTAACTCGAAACGGGAGTTGCAGAATGAACAGAAACTATTTAAGGGTGAAGTGACGATGTGTGTTGGAAGTAGTTCCAAGATTGATATGATCATCATCGCACATTCCCTATACTTTCGGGATTAGTGTTGAACATAAATAAATGTTATTTGGTGTTTGCGTTGAGCATGAATATGATTTGATCATGTTTATTGCAATACGGTTATTCATTTAAGTTAGAGAATAATTGTTGTTCTGTTTACCTGAATAAAACCTTCTATGGTCATACACCCAATGAAAATGGTTTGTTGGATCTCGATCGTAGTGATCACATATTCATAATATTGAAGCCAAAAGATGCAAAGTTAATAATGATAGTGCAACTTATTTGTGGCACTGCCGTTTAGGTCATATTGGTGCAAAGCGCATGAAGAAACTCCATGCTGATGGGCTTTTGGAATCACTTGATTCTGAATCACTTGATGCTTGTGAACCATGCCTCATGGGCAAGATGCCTAAGACTCCGTTCTCCGGAACAATGGAGCGAGCAACTGACTTATTAGAAACAATACATACTGATGTATGCGATCCGATGAGTGTTAAGGCGTGCGGCGGGTATCGTTATTTTCTGACCTTCACAGATGATTTGAGCAGATATGGGTATATCTACTCGATGAAACATAAGTCTGAAACATTTGAAAAGTTCAAAGAATTTCAGAGTGAAGTAGAAAATCATCATAATAAGAAAATAAAGTTTCTACGATCTGATCGCGGAGACGAATATTTGAGTTATGAGTTTGGTCTTCATTTAAAACATGTGTAATAGTTTCACAACTCATGCCACCTGGAACACCACAGCGCAATGGTGTGTCTGAACGTCATAACCGTACTTTATTGGATATGGTGCAATCTATGATGTCTCTTACCGATTTACCACTATCGTTTTGGGGTTATGCATTAGACATAGATGCATTCACATTAAATATGGCACCATCTAAAAATTTGTTGATACGACACCATATGAACTGTGGTTTAGCAAGAAACCTAAGCTGTCATTTCTTAAAGTTTGGGGTTACGATGCTTATGTGAAAAAGTTTAAGCCTGACAAGCTCGAACCCGAATCGGAGAAATGTGTGTTCATAGGATACCCAAAAGAGACTATTGGGTACACCTTCTATCACAGATCCGAAGGCAAGATATTCGTTGCTAAGAATGGATCCTTTCTAGAGAAGGAGTTTCTCTCGAAAGAAGTGAGTGGGAGGAAAGTAGAACTTGATGAGGTAACTGTACCTGCTCCCTTATTGGAAAGTAGTTCATCACAGAAATCAGTTCCTGTGACTCCTACACCAATTAGTGAGGAAGCTAATGATGATGATCATATAACTTTAGATCAAGTTACTACTGAACCTCGTAGGTCAACCAGAGTAAGATCCGCACCAGAGTGGTACGACAATCCTGTTCTAGAGGTCATGTTACTTGACCATCACTACAAAAAAAATACACGTCCATGATGATACGTGTTTGTCACAGTAGGTCACGTTTTCTGTCATGCATGTACATCCATGACAAATTTATGACAGAATCAAGATAGTCATACCTGTGCTGTCGTAGAAATGTTCCATGACATTACCAAAATTATCATCACGGAAGTGTCCACTTCCATGACGATAAATCGCGCGTCACAGAAGTGCTTTCGTCAAGGGTGACCGACACGTGGCATCCACCGTAATGGAACACCGTTAAGCTATCGGGTCCGGTTTTGCATCCGATAACCCGTTAACAGCCCCGACCAATGGGGATTTTCCACGTGTAAAATCATCATTGGCTGGAGGAAACATGTGTCAGCTCCGTGTTGGCACAGGTCTCACTCATCCAATGGGCAAGATGCGCCAATGATATGTTAATACATTGACCGGCCCAAAAGTGGCCCACAAAGTTTAAATGGGCCGGCCCAACTAAAGGCCCATAAGATTTTGTGGACCATAATGGGCCGGCCCAGCTAAAGGCCCACAAGATTTTGCGGGCCATAATGGGCCGACCCAGGTAAAGGCCCACAAGATTTTTGTGGGCCATAATGGGTCGGCCCAGGTGAAGGCCCACAAGATTTTTGTGGACCATAATGGGCCGGCCCAGCTAAAGGCCCACGAGATTTTGCCGACATTAATGGGCCGTCCCAGCTGTAGGCCCACAAGATTTTGAGGACCCTAGTAGGCCGGCCCAATAACTGGCTGCCATGTTTTGGGCCAAATGCCGACCCATATTTGATCCGGTCCATTAATGGTCTGCCACGTTCCGGGCCTACTAATGGCCCATATGAGATCCGACCCGTTAAAATCCTACCACGTTCTGGGCCAAATTACGGCCCAGATCAGGTCTGACCCTTTAAGAGGATTGGGCTAAATTATGGCCCATGTCAGATTCGTCCCGTCAATTGGACGCTATGCTTTTGGGCCCACTTGCTAAAGGCCCATTTAGTAATTCGGCCTGATATTAGTTTCGGCCTGTTAAGGGACCGTTGAACATTTCGGCCCTATATTAATTTCAGCCTGTTAAAAGCTCGTCATATAGTTGGGCCTAACTATGGCCCGGTTTGCATCCGGCCTGCTCGCAGTCGATAATCTGATTGGGCCAAACAAGGACCGAGACAATTTTGGCCTGTTATAAGCCCATGATTTGATTGGCACATTCATGGGCCGGGTCTATTTCGGCCTGCTGTTGGCCCGTGAGCTGTTCGGCACGTTTCAGGCCGAACCTACTTTTCAGCCTCCTAAAGGCCCATTGAGTTTTCTTGGGAAAATAGGGCCGGCGGTTTACTCGGCCTATTAAAGGCCCGAATCTACTAGTGGGCCAGTTTACATTTAGGCCTGTTAACGGACCAAGATGACGGGGCCCATGATGCGGATCATACATGGTGATTTGCATGACGGCCCGATTATGTACCATAATTTTACGGTTTGGCCGGTTTACTGCGAAGACAGGATATATACAGTAAAATAACTGTAGCATCGTGAATAAGAAAAAAAAACCTAGACTATACAATAAAGAAATTACGGCATATTACATCCACTGGGCATCAAAGTTCGCCACTATGATAATAAAGCACAAGCAGACAGCAGATTACATACACTGGGCATCAAAGATCGCCACCAGTGCAACTAAACACGCCCACAAAATAATATACAAAACCGGCAGCACTTCAATAGAGTTCAAGAAAGGTTAGCCCTGCTCGGGAGCTGCAGCGCAAGCAGCTGAGCAAGCTGGTGAGACTGCACTTGTTTGACACTTATATCCTCCTCACTCTGAAAGATAAACAAGCTGACAGATGACAGGTTTTGCACATATAAGTATAAGTGCTGACAATTCATCACATTTCTTACTGACAAATAAAGTGACACAGTTTAAAATAGCATTAACACAATATGGTATTGTTCAGGTCAAGACATGGCAGGAAATGACATTGTGAAGGAGTTGGCAGCTTCACGACACCACTGGATTACAGATCAAGAACTCATAAGTATCAATGGTTAGTGTGCTGTCAATTTATTCCATTTCAGATTGGCAAAGTAAGATCACTTGCTCTGTATAGTTTAATTTACATGGTATGAAGAAGGAACTTGGTTGTAAAATTGAAAACTTAAATTGAGAAGGACAAACTTTTGTTTATGAACTGGAGTACATAACAAACTTTAAACATGCAATTTGATGCAAACACCAAAAATAAACAGCTGTTGCAGTCATGCCTAACCAAATATACACAACAAAGTTTGAAGGCTTGAGAAGGACAAACTTACATTATTGGTGAAGGCAGGCTCTATAAAGCCCTTTTCCATGCTGATGGGGGGGGGGCAATTCAAGAAGTTTACCATAGAATCTTCTTCATAAGCATTGCCTTTATTCTACATTTTGTTAAGAGTAAATATAGATGTGACAATATAAGAAAAAATGGAGAATATTTCAGATAAGATGAAGAGTGATGCTACATAACCAAGTAGCTATAAATGTAAGTACAGCGATACAGGCAAAAGGTACAACCAAGAGCAATGCAGAGCTAAACTTCTTCAGTACCATCGGTGTTATTCAACCTTATGGTAAGAGTAAATATAGATCTTATGTTTAGAAAATGGAGGGCAAAGGAAAATAAGCTGCAGAGTGATGGTACATGAACAACTACCTGTCAATATAAGTACACTGATAAAGGACAGCATGTACTTACAAGAACAATGCAGAGCTAAAAAAATTCATTGGCATTGGATATATTCTACACTAATGTAACCATTCATACAGATCAGATAATTTGGAGCGAACAATTGATAAGCAAGCTATCATGCATACTACTGTCACATAATGAACCAGGTATGTATGCAAGTATAGTGATACAGGACAACAGGTACTAACAAGAGCAAAGCAGCGGGCAGCATATTTGCGATATCCTGTCGTTCTTTTCAAACCGGAATTCTTTTTCGAGCAGATTTCCTGCAAAAAAGATCCGTAAGGCACATGCGGAAAAGTAGAAGTTCAAATTGTCATGCGATATCATAGACAGTACCGCATCCTCGGAACGAGACCAGTGCATAACAAGGTTTTTCCATTCAATGTCTTCTAAATTTAGCACAGGAGACTTCACTAGAAATTCGTTTATAGACTTGCCATCAAAGTGTGATTTCCTCAGGTAACACCAATACTGCTGCAATGCTTCCTTGAAAAGCGCAAGCAAGCTTTGCTCGTCATGACTATCCAGATTGACCCTTGCCTACTTACAACAATGTAATGTAAATCATTGATGTGTTCAATCAGCAGAAAACAAGAAAATAATCACCATGAATAATAGCACTTACACGTAAGTGGGGCAGGAAGATGTGAAAATGTCTTTTAAATTGGGAATAACTGGAATGGGGTTCCGATCTGCAGGAATTGGTCGTCTCTGCAGTTGGGATAGGTCTTCGGCCGGTGGACTTGCTGTACTTTTTGCTGGAGTGGGATTTTTCTGTGGTACGGCTGGTGCTATGGCAACTGAAATCGGCATACCTTTTGCTGGAGTGCAGGTCCTGTGTGGTGGGGCTAGTGGTGTGGCCAGTGAAGTATGGGCACAGTCTGCTGGAGTCGGTCCTACGTTTTGTGTCACTGGTTGTACAGCCAATATAAGTGGGGTGCTGTCTGATTTCTCCGGCACAACCATGTTTTTCAAGGACTTTGCTGGTGCTCCTTCAGGTACGGCAATCACCCTCTTCCTTTTTGATGTCTGATGCACAAGAACAGCATTTGAGTGAAAAAACATGGTATGATGACAGATGGAATATGTATTGATAATGGATGGGCATGGCATCTCGACATATATGATGAGTAAACTAAGCAGATGGCGGTGCAACAAAGTAGAAGAAATGCAAGACAACATATGCAAGATACGCGCAATCAATAAAACCTTGCCAAATTAGAGCAGGCACCTTGATGGGAGAACATGACAGGCCATGTGCCTTTGACTCCTCGAGGTTAGAATAGTCATTAGGATCATATTCTGAACAAGAATCTATAGGTGGGGAGCGTATGAGTTTCATTGCATCCAGAATGGCACTCAATGCCTTGGTGCCAATTTTGTAAGTCATTGCAGTGTTCCACAATATTCTTCTGATGCGCGGATTCTGATATTCACTGTAATTACGTATAATATCTGAGAACCATGAAAACATAAATAGTTGTGAGATTATCTTTGTAATGCAGAGGATATTCTAATATAGGGGCGCCCCTGTAAACACTTGTGTGCTATCACTGGATTCTGATGAGAGAGATCATGTGTGCTGTAATATGGTGCGTGCATTTATATAATCTGGCACAAGTACACAAAAAATAGGCTCCAGAAGTAAGGATAGTTGGCAGATGATAGGTTCAAAATATACTGTATAGAGAGTTTATTGCCAAACCATGATAACAAGAGCACACAACAACTAGGCAGATCATAGTGTACATAAAAGGGGTACACCATAACCACGATATATAAATCGGGAAAGTGGAACTGGCTTGAAAATACGGTGTTGTATTGCCGCTAGTAATTGAAAGCCTATCGATCAGGTACATGCCAGCTCTATCAGCTGTTGACTGCAGATGTCCCTGCTCTCCTTCCTGACAGGGAACATACTGTACGGACTAAATACAGAATAACAAAAGAGGAACATGTTAAAGAACAGAAGAGGAAGCATATTCTTGAGGTTTCGCTTAATTGCATACAATGTTGGTTGCCCACTCATGATGAATCACAACACCCAAAGAAATGCAATTCCATGCTGTCTCTCTATATGTGGCAATTTTGAATAAGAGTCATTAGGATCATATTCTAAACAAGAGTCAACAGGTGGGGAGCGTATGAGTTTCATTGCATCCAGAATGGCGCTCAATGCCTTGGTGCCAATTTTGTAAGTCATTGCGGTGTTTAGCTTCAAGAGTGGACTGCTGCTAGTGTGACACAAAGCAGCAACACAGATCATAGTGTAGATATAACGGGAAAACCGTAAGCATCAGAGTAAAATCAGCAAAGTGGAACTTGCTGGAATATATGTGCTAGTATTGCCGGTACGGCTAGAAAGGCTTTGGATACCAGCTCTCTTCAACTGAAGGTGCGGTACTGTTAATATCAGTGTAACTCTCAAAGGCGACACAGCTCCCCGCATTTCCTTGCTATTCTTATAGGATTCAAGTGGGCCGGCCACTACAAATCCTATTCCCATGTTTACAAAATCCTATGAATCAAAGAGGCTCGAAGAGTTCATAGTGTCCATACCAACCGACCGTATAGACCTCTACACTGCAAATGTCCCTGCTCATCTTCACTACAAGGAACATATTGTACTACTATCATACTCCATCCGTTCCAAAATATAAGTCTTGGTAGAGATTTCCTCTATGGATCACATACAGATGTATCCAGATACATTTTAGAGTGTAGATTTACTCATTTTTCTCCATATGTAGTCCATGGTGGAATCTATACAAAGACTTGTATTTAGGAACGGAGAGAGTACTTATTGAAGAAGAACGGAAGAGGAACATGCTAAAGAAGAGCAAGCAGATTTTGGATAATAAAATGTTCGTTGCGCAGTGCCCACACATGATGAACCAGAGCGCATTAAGAAAGCAACTCATGTTGTCTCTCTATATGTGGTGCACATGCTTTTTCGAAAGTAAAGTAGGAACATTAGCTGACCAATTAAATGTTATCTGTTTTAGTAATATCAGCATCATATCAGATTCGTACTTGAGCAACAAGTTTGGAATTATGAGTGGCACGTTGTTTAGCTTGATGGATTCAGGAGCAGTGCTAAGCAGGTACGATGATGGTACTGAATATAAAGGCATGTCTTCATGCAAGTCGCGTGACTTTTGTCATTTGGGTCAGTCGACCATTTCAGGTGGTTGGATGAAGATCCTACGTCTCCTAACCCTTCTTCTTCCTCGTCTCTGATTCTTCCCATACAGAACACCGCACGGGCCGCCGGCCGGACCACCGGCCCCCACCGCCTGTGTTCCTCCGCCACCCCCACCCCCCACCTCCGCCCCCACCCGCGTCGAGTTTTCTTCATTCGGCGAGGCCCCACCACCGCCCCCACAACCAAAGTCCCCACCCGAGCCCCTTCGTTCGCACCGGCGAACTCCGGCGAGCTCTGAAAAATCGACTGACCCAATTTTGAAATTTAGTCTACTGTGATTTAACTAGTGTGGAATATAAAAGGGGAAAACCATAAGCATTGGGAGTATAGTGTTGAACGTGCCATGGCGGATCTGAAGGTGCAAACCGGACAAAGGCAACTTCGCAACCAATGTTTGCTCTCAACTAGCAAGTAAGTGATGGACAAGAAATCAGAGTAAAGCAGTGGCGATCTATTTTCTTGTTGCAATAAATAACTTGAGCAGATACGAAAGAGTACCGCCTCTGGTGCGGTGCCGTGTATGCATCTTCTGAGAATTTGACATTGCTGTGGTAGCGATGGCTGTCGGCGGCGTGGAAGCAGATCTAGGAGGGTAGCCGGTGGCGGCGGGGCGCGGTGGACGAGACGGTCGTTGGAGCGGCGCCGGCAAGGTGGACGACGGCGGGGATGAAGCGAGAGGACGGGATGCAAGGATCCCGGTCCGAAGCCGTGGATGAGAGAGGTCGATCTCTTGTAATGGACGGCGGCGTCGGGGTATCAGCTCCTGCATGGTGGAGGAGGACAACGGTGGATGGGGTGGCGGACGGAGGAGGCTGGGGTGGAGAGGGTGTTCCCACGGAGTATGAATGGGGAAATGGAGGTGGAGAGGAAGGGGGAACCATGTCTTCAGGGCACGCTTGTCTCAAATGCGAGGAAATTTACAAACTTAGCCCCCGTTTCAAATTTCCTACATCACAACAATATTAGTCGGTTGGGGATAGGACGGTAATCTCGCATACACCGAATATTTGCCGACGAGAGTTTGTTTTTGGCGCCCACCGTGTATGAATCGGGGAGGGAGTCGATATCAGCGGAGGACACACTGTGTTTTGGCGCCCACCGTGTATGAATCCGGGTGAGGGGCGGTTATGTCATGTTTGAGTGAAATCACAAACCTACCCCTATCGAAACCTATAGAAATCGAGCAGATAGGCTTTGGGTGGCAGGGATAGGCAGTAGTAATTTCCATCTCGTAGATTTTGGTTTCGGGCAGTTACTGCGACTTTCCCCGCTTCGTTCAAATTTTGCAGAGTGCACGTTTATCGTGCCAACTCAATTCGAATCCCGTTTGTATTCTATTTTTTTCGGGCGGGATCCATTTTCGATTGGAATAAAATTCTATATACATCATTTTTTATATATACTTTCAAAAGCACAACACCCTTTATACATAAATATGGTTTACAAATGGCATGATCTCAGATTCATAAGGTTGTATCCATCAATTTGGATTTTCAAATATTTGAAACCACTTTATGTTGAAATCCAGTGTATGCATTCCTCGCTAACTGTCTCCAATTAATGTGTGTTTCATGCGGTTTTTTTTACTTCTCAAACATGTATAATGTGTTTCACACACGCAACATATAGTGTAATCCCGTTTAGACATTAATTGCATATAAACCATGCATTGTTTCTAATTAAAGAATCTATGGATCACCAATATTGATACACTATATAACATTACACCTGTCCCCAAATTCAAATGAATATGCATGTTTGATACACCAATTTGCGTTATGATATTATCGATGTCGTGATCTCCAGTTTAAATATTTGAATCCCATTTAATCCAGATATTCGTCTCATATAACATCACTCATGCTTATATAGGACTATCTCTCTAGACCTATACACGTTCATCGTTTCTCGGGTATCTCTCATGCTACCTGTATGTCGACAATGATCTTTTATCTTCGTAACACACTGACGGTACTCTCTCCCTCGACCTTCATCACTCTATCTCTCTCTAAGTATATCTCGCTCGCCGCTATGTGTCTCTAACTATGATTCTCCATGTGGAATCTCTTTCTCTCACACAAACACAAAACTTTGTCTTCCGGGGTCTCATTTCTCTCTACTATTCCCCTGTGTGCCACTCGCACACCCCTCATACAGAGATGTCTTTCGCTCCTTAGGTATGAGAACCTATGACTCTTCCTCTTAAATATCTCTTTCTCACACACAAACACAAACTCTGTCTCCCAGGGTCTCATATTTCTCCACTGTTCTCTTGTATGTCGCTCACACACACTCTCTCTCCCTAGAGATATCTTGTGTTCCCTCATATGTTTATCTAGCTATCACTCTCGTTTTGAAATATCTTTCTCTCTCGCAGACACAAAACTCCGTCTCTCGGGATCTCATTTCTCTCCGATATTTGTTTGTATGTGAATCACATGCACCCTTTCTTCATCTCTCTCACACCCACACCCATAACTCATCCTTCTGATCCACTCGACTCCTATCTCTAACGCACACTAGCTAGCATCTTTATCTTTCTATTTATCTGTTTCTCCATCAACCTTCTTTCATTTATAGGTTGATCTCTTTTGCACAATCGTTGTGCCTCACTCCCTCTGCTCGCCATAGATGCATGCTCCAGCCCACGCCACTATCTCTTAAAGACAAAAACACATGCTCAATTGTCGGGCCTTCTTCCCTGCATTCTCGCATGCATGCATATTGTCATACTGATCCGTCTCTCCCATGTCGTTGATCTTAGCTTATGACTTATGTCTTCTTTCTTTTATCTCGATCATGCGTGCGCACACACACACACACATCCCACGTATACATGTATACCTCTCACACATGCACGTTGAAGGTCTCTATGTCTCCATACGTAGTTAATTACCCTCAACCCTAACGCCACATCAAATCGTTCTCTTCTTGTGTGCACATAACTTCCGCCTGGATGGGTAAAACACACACTCACACTTAACAATCTCCTTGTAGCTACCCCCCTCTCACTCTTCCCCTATATCCCCGAAACCAATAAGACCATCCCTTCGTTTAATTCCCGCCTACATGCACCATCGATATATAGTGGTCTTCCTCGGTGTCTCTCGAACAAACACGTTCTCTCGATGTCGACTACTCTCACGCGCACACACCTTCTCTTCCCTCTCTACGGGCATTTTCTCTCTCGCACCCCATCGTTGGTGGCCTCTGCCATACACATCACCTCTCTATGATGAAGCCATGCACACTTAAATTACATCCGCCACCGAGGACCCCGC